>NW_017257381.1:879215-956646 GCF_001594055.1 Mycetomoellerius zeteki | reverse complement strand
TTGACCGGTTTTCCCGGACTCATTCGCGCTGATAACCACATTGCCATTGGCCTTTCATCTATTACGTGCGAAAAAAGCTTTCATATATTACTTATGAAAACGTTCTTTCGATATATTATTTCTCGTATGTATATTGTTTAGCGTTTAAACAAGTATGGCGAACATAAGATTATTTCCATTTAAAAAATGAACGGAAATAGAGAGATAAATAATATATAAACGCGAATAACGATATAGCGAGAGGCTTTGAGTCTAAAATTTTGCTGTAAACGGATAATCTTTTCTTGCTGCGCGGAGACGACGACAGCGTAGCAACGGCGGTGGCGGCGCCGGCAACGATGTAGTATCGATTAAAGCTCGCACCATACCTGCCATTGTGTGTGCTTAACCTTGACCTTGCGTCCCGGGCTTTCTTACGTATCGGTTCAGCTCAGGGCTTCGTATGGAAACTGGCAATTTTTTCGTGCCAACGATTATGCTCGCGTATCTATATTAAAATGCAGTAAGTATGCGTTGCGACGACAGTCCCAAATATTCGATTGAAGCAATGAATTCAATTCGAGATTCACATAATTTACGTCTCTTGATATAGCGATGCCGGATGATTTATTCGTAAAGTTTTATTAAAGCGTGGCTTCAATTTTCTTTTTCCTGGCCTACTTTATTTTTGCTCAGGCACTATATACTTGTACGATGATTTTTCTCTTCGTTTCTCTTTTCTATCTCTTCTTATATCATTTCCTATATTCTTTCAATCTTACGTACGTTCCGATTCTTTTTCTTTGTCGATATTCAACTTAATCGATTCTAGAAGCGTTCTATTCGCACGACTCACGTAATTTCATGCAAGCGGACTTACCTTGACATTATAAAATCATCTGATGCAATAGAAAGATATTTTTAAAAATCGAGATGTATTTGTCTAAAGCCGAGAAATCTAAATCCTGGTAAATTAATTTAATTTAACGATAGTGATTGGATTTAAACTAAAGAATCTTGTTTTTTTTTTCTTGATACCCACAATTAGCAACATTCCATTGGCCGTGCGAATAAAGTGTGTTTCGTGTTTCATAACAGTGAAATTATATTTTTACAATTAATGTTTCATAAAGACCTATTAATCATATTAAATAAAATAATAAAATTTTATTTTTGATATCTGTCGATTTTACGCGATGCCAGACGAGAGAAGGTGTAGGTATTTTATATGCAACTTTGTTCCGTGCGTATAGATTTAATAAGAACAAATAAACAATTATTCCAAGTTTTTATCACTTAATAATATTAATTAATTAGCGTATATTAACAGTTACTTTCACTTTTTCGCAATTTTACAAATTATTATTTTGCTCTGTAAATCGTACTTAACGGTTTATTCAGCGCAGTTGAAGTGCACTTTACGTAGACAGATGCAAAGTGAGTGCCATATATTTATCGAAATATTGTACGCATGATGAAAAGGACAGATCCGTTGGTTTACCCACTCTAATGGCAACGATAAGTGGATGTAATGAGATGCAATCGTGTAGCGATGTGTTTTCGATGCATTCGCGTGAACGCTATTATTGAATCCGTTTATATTCCGTCATTGGCTTGTCCGTGCTTTTTTTGTGTTCAAGAAACATCGGGATCAAGAAACATCCTGCATTGAAGTGTTAGACTCCCAGTATAACGCAGATAAAAATGCCTGTAAAATGATCTACTTGTTAGTCATTTAGATGTTAAATACGATTCAGTACACTTTTTTTATAATTCTCTTATGTTTAATTTTTCGAATTCTACAAGAGATTTATTTTCTTTCCTTTTAGGAATTATATTTTTAATGTACATGATACGTTCAATAAGTTTGTTTTCGTCTACGTATCTGAGCCATTATGATGGACGAGATACTACGTACTTTTAACAGTAATGACGTTTATGTAATAAATACTTATCTGCAAATTTACAATTTTTCCAGTTATATAGTAGCCAAGTTACAAAAAAAAATTATTTTACCTATATAATCAAAGACATCTTTCTAGCAATATACAGAGCAAAGATTTTAACGAACGAAAACTCGGTACGCGTGAGATAAATCTCTTATGTGAGTAACGAAATATCATTGTGTGTTTAGGAGATAAATTCCGTCTTGTGCTGTCGACGACGTTACGTGAAGATGGATATCCAGATGGTAACGAATGGAATCCTATGGAACAGGAGGGAGGTTCCAGAGCGGACAGCTTTGAGTACGTCATGTCCGGCAAGGTGTATCGAATTGAAGGTGACGAAGCCAACAATGAACCCAGCAGCAGACTGTAAGTAGCCGTTGTTTTATTCTTCATATCAAGTGTGTAAGATCGATCTGGAAAATTAGTTTTTCGTCCCATGGAAAAATTTAATTTATTGTATTAGGCAAGTCCAATTAGTAACATAAAAAAAATTAACAAATATATATTTTATGATCAATTATGAATAGAAAATTAAAATCAAAGGACGAATCTTTTTTAGATTGATCTTACCAGTGAAATACATATATCTTATTAGCAATTAAGATTTGTTTGCACTCTTTACGATCTTTGGTATTGCCATTATGATTTTACCTTGAAATCTTGTATCATTGTTTATAAAGTGTGCGTATGGTACGCAACGATAGTTACATGAGAACATGAGAATAGATAAGCGAAAGAACTTGTTACAGTAATCACATTTTGATAGCAGGGCGATATAACCTATAAGTTTTATACGGAATGACCGAAAATTATTACGCTTAATTCTCATTTAAATAGTACAAAATACTTGATCTTTATTTAAACAATATCTTCATTATTAATTGTATCTCATTAGATTATCTTGTTTTGGAATAATTTTCCATTACACATTTCAAGGTAAAAATAAATTTATACAAATTCTTGTTACATATAAAAATATCTAAAGATCTTGTAGTGCAAACGAATCTATACACTTCTTTTGCAATATCCGAGCAGAATCTTGTAAGAAATCTCATTGCGTGAATTGATCTGACGGTATCCTTCGAAAATATCTTGATACGAATCTTTATAAGGAGCGACATTGTCAATTACGAGAATTTATCACTGTTTTTAGTTTTTTTTTAATTATATCTATGCATGTTCTGCATTAATTTGATTCCGCTCGGATACACCGTACGCTGGCCTGTATCGGGCCTATCGGGGATACACGTTACGATACATGACGTCGTTCGAACGACACATTGATGTGTGACAAACATTCTGCTGTGCGATCTCTTATTGGCTCGTTTCCAAGCGCTCTCAATGAAGCCGCGTGAGCTTCCGAAAACAACTTTCTACGCCGCTTGTAGAGAAATTGGCTCTCTGTTGTCGTTGATTAGCGTTCTAAACAAGGTTTCTCGATTCGCTCGAGGAGCGATACTATCATCGTTTAACCATGCTTATGTAATTTGTGAATGGTAGAAAGGAATATTAAGCAACGCAAAGTGTTGCAAACAATTTTTTGAGATTGATAAAAATGTACGAACAAAATTATGTGCTAAATAAATTAAATAAACGCAGTATGCTATCGACACTTAACTTATTTAAATAAATGTCATGCAAATAAGTTTTTGTGCAAAGTTATGTATATTTAAAGAAGTATTACGGTTAATATAGTAATTGAATGGCAATAAAGTTAAGGTTGTTGTATGAATTACGTGATACGCAATTGCCCGAACCTTGGCACGATTGGCTGAGCACGCCGAAATAGTGCGTCATCGGGTGGGCCATTTTTAGCTTCGTCATTCATGAACTATGGACTCGCTATTTTTTCAAACGCAGTTTTTTAGCTATTTGTATATTATTGCCAAAAAATGAGTACGGCAAGTAGATGTACATTTATAAAAATTAGGATGGGAATAAGCTCTATTATACATAGACATAAAATTTTAATCGTCAGATATACCTAATAATAACATTATATTTGTAACAGGATTGGTAAAAATCATGTTTTAAACATGTTTTAAACTGTTTAAAATATGCTTAATTGATATTTTTTAACATGTTTTACAACATGTTTTTTGTTAATACTAATGTTTAAAGCATGTATGAAGCATTAAAAACATGTTTAAAAAAAAACAATATTTTGTTTTTTAAGAAAAAAATATTTTTTGCCAACCCCCTGTTTTGTATTAGAAATAATGCTTATGAATTCTTCGACAAGGATTTATAATGAAGAATAAAATTTCAAATTTTATTAATCTGCCGAACAAGTGTTATGGAGAATTTTATGAAAGTTGTGAAATTTCTGCAATTTAAAATTGCTTTCCAATTGGACGGAAAACCGAAGGTTGCACGCGAGTGTTAGGCTTTCCATTTAAACGTGCTGAACGAAATGCGGAATTGCGCGATAACCCCGCGGTTTGACCGACTTATCGCATTGACCTTGGGACGTGGCCGCGACGTCGGTCGCATCGGTTGCGTCGCCGTTGATTTCGCCGCAGGTTGTACCACTACTGCGCGCAAAACATGCCGCGCTCTGTTGACGCTATTAAAGATAGAACGCAGCGTTGTAGACGGCACGATAAGAAGAGAAAGATAATGACGCTTTAAACATTCGAGTCTGTTAAGTGCTTTAAATCGGCCGTGCAAGTGCGGTACTATTTATCGAATGCGACGTCATTTCATAGCGCTTCTTCATAATACTTAGAGATTAACGTTTAATTTTTAATTAGCTTGTTCTTCCATGCGTCGTCAGTCTTCGTCTCAATTGAAGCATAATGTAATCTCAGCTGTATGTTATGTAATTTATAAATGTAATTAATTAACAAAATATAAATCATATACATTATATTCTGACAAGTGTGAGGTACAATCACGATTAATAAGTTTATATGTCTATCAGAGTATCTCGAATATCTAAAATTTACAACTGAAAGAATCATTGGACTTTCTGGTATCAGATACGAAAGATTTAAATGATTATACGTCTATTTTTTGTTTTTGTTAATATTTTTTGTCTGCCTTCTTTATATATATAGTGTTTTATAATCTGTTACATGATGTACGTAAGTTAATAATTCAAAAGATGAATCTTAAATTAATTTATTTTATTGTGCGATATAAGAAAAAAAAAACGTGTACATATTTAAGCCGCTAAATGTATTAGAGGATCAAGATTTATATTTCTCGGTTACTCTTCCATAACTTGTATATCGATATTGACTCAAGGTTATTAAGTGGAACACGCCATGTGTAATTAGACAAGCCTACACTATATGCTTATTAATGATACATGATAATTGTTTTTGTAGTATCTTAGTTATTTTTTTCTTACTATTTTTTTGAATGATATTTTCCGGTATTTTTTTGGAGATTTAATAATTGTAACAGTGTCAATTAGCTGTCTGTTTAGTCATTATATTAATTTTTTGTGAAAAATTCAAGTATCGCATCCACGTGTTAAAAAAACTTAAATATAAGTTTATTGTATACTCTGTTATTTTTTTCCTATGTATGTTTTCTATAGTAAATACAATTAAAAAACAAGAGTACAAATTGTAAGAAAGCATCTCGTGAATATTATTTATAAGAAAGTATGGAATAGTAAGTAGAGTTGTTTTTATTCAAGTAATAGGGTATTTCATAATTTCCACTCTTCTGGTCATAATATAATCATGTAGTCGAAATATGATACGGGAGGATATTGAGCTCGATCGATAAGAAGACATCACGTGGCGTGTTTGGCAGAAACAATGCAATTCCACGTTGAGATAAGCGAACATTTTCAACAAGGCGATTTTCTTCGTGATGTGGCGTGACGATTATACGCCATTATCCGGTCGGTAAGAGAGTGCGCACGTACAAGAGAGATCAGCGGAACGAGCTTTCGGAGGACAGGGAGCCACTCTGCGTTCACTCGGTAGGTAATGAAGCGGGTGAACACAGCTGGTGGTATCTCAGTTTTCTGGGGGCATTGGCAACCCGGCTGGCAAAAGTCGAAAAGTCGAGAATAATCATCGAGAAAGACGGCCGAAAACGGCAAATAGATAGACGAATTTAAATCGGAAGTCTCGCTGTAGCGAACAATTGCAAAGTTCTCTTATGATCGCGATGACTTCCTTCCCGGTTCTCCCACAGAGAAGATCTTGAGCGACACGAAATCAATTTGTACTTGTCAAATTAAGATGCAGCATTGCATTTCACCTATATAGAGAGAGAGAGAGAGAGAGAGAGAGGGGAGAGAGAGAGAGAGAGAGAGAGATTAATGGATTAAGACTTATTTTTCGTTATCTGTACTTCGTGTCAGATTTTTAATTTTATTTATAACTTTGTGTCTTTATTTTTTTTAAATACGTATTTTGAGTAACGATAAAGTATCTTTCATATTATATTACACATAAAATTATAAAAAAAATTCTATTCCCCCTCGAATCTGACACGAATCATGGATAATTCAAAGTTTGCTTTAAGTGTTTGTCACCTAAATTGAAGATGGGTACAAAAGTCTTGATCCTTTTTCAAGAGATGGCGTATCTGCTGATTTGCAGTTGCGAGATATGTTTATGTATTAAATAGAATTGGAAAAGTGTATGTAACGACGTTAGCTCTTCTGTAATGTGAATCGATTTAATTTAATTGTATTTTCATAATGATAGAACGAATAAAAATGAGCGTAAAAAAGTAAACATCGTCCATCATACTATACAAGATGCTGTACAAGAGTAAACATCTATCTTGCTGTATCAAAGAGATTCAAACATTTGCAGCTATTGTGAAAATATTTCGACGTGATTATTTCGATTTGGACGAGATTAAATGATACGGTCTTGTACTATAATTATATAGTTTAACTTTTGTTAATATTGCGTTTGTTCGAACGTTTGTTCCTTCGTTTGCGAGGGGCGTGACAGCTGGGAAACGAATTATTGATCGGGGTAGCTCGAGACCCCGGAATGAATATAGCTGATACCCCGGCAACATTGGCAACGCGCAGGCACACACATCCTGTCGTCGCGACGTGATCCACTCTAAAAAAAATTTGAAATCCAAAATTATCGTTATCCAATTATTATATTTATTATATTTCGGGTTGTGGTACTTTTAATATTACATATATTTGTACTTTATTTTCGTTGTAAGTTGCTGATATTTCTTGTAAAAAAATTAGAGTTCCATGATATCTCATTTACAAATATATTATATTAACATTCCTGTTAATACAATTTTTTAAATACGATAAAATCCAATATACTTACATGAATAGTACAAACGTTTCATTAGTTTTAAAAGTATTCTGTCGGGTATTTTTTTTGTCGGAATTAAAATGTGAATTCTCTTCGCTTTTATTTTGTCGGTATTTGATGCTGAGTAGATTATTAGAATGACAAATCTCTTGACGGAGAACCTGTAACACAAATTTCTTCGATCTCATCGAGGATGCGGGCTCTGCGAGAGTCAGCTGATCAGGATTAGTGCAGGCGCGTGCGCACAATGCAATGCTTCCCGATTGGTCGATACCTCGGCTAGGACGCGCAAGGTCGCCCGGGCTGTCAAAATCAGCTGACGCCGGAACAACCAATCAGCTGACGCTCGAGCTTAGGAGAATCCCTTCCCCACCGTTGGGTTTTACTTCTACGCTGTCTGATTTTTCGTCGGATTTTCCACGATGTTGAGTGTAAACTTGGTTTGTTAATCGAATAATAGAAACATTCTCGATCGAGATCACTCCAGTCATTTGTGATGCGCGTAATTAACTTTGGAGTGAGATTCTCTTATTGCTAATATGCAGTCAAGTTGAAAATACAACATTATACATTTTTAATTTGAGGAATCTGTATTTATTTATTTATTTATTTTTTTTGACAAAATTCTATTTATTGCAACATGTGTATTTATTTAAAGTCTCTTCCTGAAAATTATTGTATCCTTTTTATCGAAGTATATCATCGTCAAAGAGAAAGAGAGAAAGTGAGAGAGAATGGGGAAATTAAATTTAAAAACTAATCTTAACTCTCAATTTATGTATTGAATTTAAATTATAAATACGCAAAATTTGGCTCTTTGATGCTGCGTTGAAGTATCATGTATCCGTTGGCGGCAAAATTGTACTGTCTGTAAAATATGCGTTCATATGCGCAACATGCCTTGCGGCTTTTCTTCCTTGTGAGTCACGTCTACCGCCGTTCCACGGTCACATGTATCTCCTAATATCGTGGAGAGCAGCCTAGGACCGTGTTGGAAGGCGGTATACGTATACACAGCCGACTCGACGGAAAATTTAACCGCCACGTCATCCGACGTTGCGCTGCAGCGAGAAAACTCGAGCGGACGAGTAAAATTGTCACGGAATTGCCGCGTTACGTAAAATCGCGAGGCGGAATCGCGGCATGCTGCATGTTTGGCAGCCGATGTGTAAAAACATTTCCTTCTCTTTTTCGTGATGCGTGCATGTTATTGGCGTTGATTTTTCGACAGGTATTATGCGCCGAAAATCGCATCGATACACCGCACGTTTGGCCGCGGTATAATCAAAGCAACGTCACAATTGATTGGTCTATGTTTTTTCGACTATGTTTTCACCTTCTTTAGATGATATTTGTAACTGGTCTATGTTCATTTGCCCATCTGTTATCGGATTTACATTATTGCGGCTTAATAGTTTCAAAAATACAATGGTTATATATTATTAAAGCTTTTTAATATTGGGAGATATACAAACAACTTTGGCATTGTTTATAATCTCTTATTAATTACCGTGTTGTCATTGTTAAAATAACTGTAATGTTCAGTAAGATAAAATGTGAAAGGTTGACATCATAACGCTTTTGCCATGTTCTGAGATTTCTTATTTTAATCTTTTTGATTAAAAATTTGAGCGAGAAAATTTATTTTTTTCTTTAAAGCGGATTGCAAGCATATATCTTCGAATGGTTGCGCTGATCCGTATAATTCCTATCACAGAGTGATACTGATGTTCGAGAATTAAGAAATCCGGATCACCATCAATATTCTGCATCAGTCCATATCGATACTCACACACGATCAATAATCTCTTGTCAGCATTTTTGTTCGTACTGACAATATTATTGACTGTATAAGGTCCGCATAATATATTACTGTGATAGTGCGTGCTTTGCGAACTAGTAGTCTACTCTCTCATACCTTTGTACTTAAAAAATTGTGAATATATTGTACTACACACACAACGAATGTGCGGGAAGAGGAAGAGAGCTATATACCCATTATATCACATAACGCGTGTATTATACAATCGTTCCGCGTTGTTGTGTTTATCAACAACTGATTGGTTTTCTTAGAGTTGCTCTATTTATAAAAGTTTTTCCGAATTTTTCTTGTGAATCATTGCTCATGAACATTAAATCTCTACAAAGTGTTAATTTGTTGAATTAATGATGTACAAGTTGCGATATGTTATTTATTCTTAAATAGCATATTTTAAATCTCAGTAATCAGCAAAGATTTAACTTTATAAATTTTAAGATCCCTTTTTAGAGTCCCAAAAGATGATGCAACAATTAAATTTGTGAATAACATTGTATCATCTATCCACATATGGATTAAAAAATAATCTTTGATATATTTTATGGAACATTTAAAGAATGTAGTGATAGGTGATGTAGATGCGATATTACGAATATTTTAGAATGTTATTAATAAATTATGCGTCATGAATATTAATGAAACGCGTATAAAAGCATTAATAAGGTATAAAATCACGTTATAACGTTTGCAAGTGATACATCGACTCCAATCATGAGCGTTTAAACTAATGCCGACGTCATTCGTTGCAAAAGGGGAGTTAGCTTGAGTTACTAAATTACGGTACGTTAAAATATCTCGTCGTTGAATCGAGCATTATTTCTCATTCTAATAGCTATTCTGAAGAGTCATAATCGACACACAGTCGTATAAACTTAACATAGTAACTCGGTTTTTTTTGTATTAATTTCACATATACCCTTATATGTGCATTAAGTGGTTAGTATAAATATTTTATTGTTCCAAAATGTAATTGAAAACATTTCACGGTATAGTGTTTATTGGGAATTTGTTTATTGCGAATTGAATTATGTGTAACATGGAAGCTTAGTCGGAAGATAATTAATAGGAGATTCATGATAAAGGAGTTCTCGAGCAGGTAATTTTCTACCTCGATATTGCTGTGGGTGTTGTACCGAGTTGCCGCCAACACTCGCAGGCTCTTCTCTACCCGGATGCGAGCCAGGCTCTCTCCGGTTCCCAGGGGTGACCCAGTTTCGTTTATCCCCTCGGAGTCAGCCTACACTTGCCTGGCGAACACATCCCTCCTCCCTCATGCACACCTACGCGCATTTTCCATGAACTATACCCATTTACAGTTGTCTCGTTTTCAATTCTGTGTTATTTTTCACCGTTCGCACAGATATTGCTTCGGAGATTAATTTTCAACGGTCTATTATTTCATTTACTTTCTTTTTTTAATTACATTACGTGATAAAAGATTTGTTGTCAAAGATATGAGGTGATCATGTCTTTTTAGGATGTTTAAATATGTAAACTAAGGCAAAGAGCCATAAATAGCTATTCGAATAGTTTTATTTGAACAAAATTTAAAAACTGGGAACATATTTTAAATCGCGTAAATACTTAATTCGAAAGAAACTTTAAAAGGGGTGTAAGCGAGTGTAACTGTTAGAATTAATTTTTTATTTTGCTCGAACGTTTTTTTCTCACGCGTCGATTGTTTTTCCGGTAGTAGGATCTACGAAGGATATACGTGTAATGTGTGCATACTCATAAAATTGAAGATCTCGTTTTAACGGGCGCTTGCCGCGCATCCTTGCCGGGACTGCTCCTGGGGAAAGGTCAGACAGTCAGAGGCTAACCTAGTGACTGGAATTAGGTCAACCCCTGACAGGGACCGTTCTCGCGTCCCCACTTTCCCCGAACACGCGGAAGAGTCCACGTTATTACGTGTTCACAGTGAAGCCAGATTGCACGTAGCCGATACGACACAATGTCATTTGGATCTGAAGAATTGAATTCTCGGTTGACCGAAGGTTAGCAGCTATTTAGTAAGAAGTAAGTACATGAAATCGAGATATATAATTGTGTTACAGAATAAATGTGACGATATTTTCCGACAATATATCGCGTGCTCGAATAGGTTGATTTAAAAATTGAGAAAAAGAGTTTAATTTCCGTCTGTTTTAGAAACAAAATTATTATTAAAAGTTACCGTCACAACGCGAAGCCATCAATTGTAATTTGCACCCGCAAATAACTGGTCGATTCTATTTTATGATAGATACGTATGTTGACTAACGGACGACATATATGTATTTATAATGAATAAAAATTTACATTTGCAAAATTAATTGAACATGAAATCATTCTTAACTCATTAAAATTCACTGCATCTTTAATGTCGTTCAAGGTCGACAAGTGCGAGCGTTTCTATGTCTACTGTTCATAGAATTGAGAGTAAAAGCTGATTTTACTTGGATCGATTTTACAGGATACATCATCCTGTTCCTTTCCCGTTTCGTCTCCACGATTTTGATGTTCTTTGCGCTTCTTCTTGCTACGATCATATGTTTTCGAGATAGTGAGACGCTCTCGTCATTTGCGCAAGGAAATTTTCTATTATATTTTTCGTTGTTTAATTTTATTATAATCTCGATTTTTATTTAAATAATTATATTTATGTATAATTCGACGCTTTACGTTGAGAAATGTTTCATAAATTTTATTATATACGCAAATTCTTATCAGAGAGACTGTAAAAAATAGTAATAATTCACTTTTAACAGACTCAAAATTTCTATTTGTTTCATCATAATATGCTCTAGAAGTAACAAGATATTTATTTAAAAATGGATTATCCATTATATGGATAAAAATACAATATTTTAAAGAATGAATATTTCATATTTTAATTGAATGAATAGATTTGACACTGTTCTTTTTGTCGATTGTAAATAAAGTCGTTCTCTCTATCTCTACATGGCATGCAAAATTTTCAGAAATGTGGGAGAAAGAAAGAATGACTACGTCAAGTGGATTGTCATACAACAGTGAAATATTCTAAATTAAGCAATTAAGAGGAATTATGGGAGATAAGAGGAAATCTCATTCATGGAAGTTTGTCGAATTTGTCGATCACATCATGTTTTACGATGATTTTATATTCCGAAATTCTTTTTTCACTTTCCAAGTATTTTTTTAATTCGTAAATTTCAAACATTATTTTGGCTTATTTATCAATATGCGCCTATCAATGTTAAAATATTTTTTCTCTAAAAATTGCTTGAAAACATCTTGATTATCATTTTCAAATAGCATACCTCTATCATTATAATATCAACGGCACTTAACATTTCTGCATTTATTGCATTATAAATCCAATTCTCGTTCATGAAGTAGCATTTCTGTAATATTCGCTTGACCCTTAGGCAAAGCTATTATAGCTATTATCAATTACGAGAGTAAATTTACCTTCGACGCGTCTTCACTATTATATTATCTTAAATTTTCTTTCATATGATTTATATAACATATTATTCGTCTACTGTTATCCATACATTTTCTTTTGTTTATATTCACATTTTTTCCTTGTCGTTACAAGTCGTATATGGTACAGGTTTAAAATCAATGCTTTTTCTCTCTCCATTGCTGTATTATTATTATTATAGACATTTTATGTGATAGTTATCCTATTATTATTTTTCCACATTTTGCACTTTCTACGCGCGATATCATGATAGTGCAAACCGTGACATTGAGCGTGCAGTAGTTATGGACTTTGCTTTGCAGTCGAGCGATCGCGGCTACGCGCCCCGACCGCCACGTGTTGCTTCAACTCCTCTACAACCACTCGTCGCATTTGCGGCATGGACGACATACGAGTAGAAAAGTTCTTAGTTATCAGTATCGCGTGCTAGCAAAAGATCTGATTTTTATAAAGCCGTTCCAAAAACGAATACCTTGAAATTTAAAATGATTACAATTTGTCAAAACTGTTTCGAGAATTGCTGGGAAAAGCTAATTTATTGTTTCAGCGGTATTTTATGGTGTACGTCAAGTTACTTTAACGTAGCATTATACAAAATGTTAGCTTTACAAATGACATTGAATATTTAATAAATTTATTTTTTTCCGCTCTCATTTTGCACTCAAAGAATGGAAGATGAGGAATTTTTAATATCTAATTTAATATATAATTAAATTATAATTATTAATATATTAATATATATATATATTAATAATATTAATATATAATTTAATATAATATTGAAATCCTACTTCCACCGGAAGAAATAATCATGTACAACAATATTTTCGTTTCAATTTTCGCAAAATCCGTTTCCATATCAATATTGGCTAACTAGACGTTTGCATTTTCAGTATTGCGTTTTTGTCATTTCCACAATGATTTGTAACGATACCCACGATTATCAATGTCAAAATCAGCGATTCCAATAGTTCCAGGATCTTTTCAATCGTTTTTGTTTCACGTTACTAGTGAAAGCGCTTTTAATTATTCTGGATACGCGACGTACGATCAATTACCGTCGTGCGCTTAAACTGCATGATGGTAAACCAAGAATAGCTTCATTATATGCGCGCTGCATTGAATGACGTAGCCAAAGACATATAGCGTGTTGTGTACCGGCTCTCAATTACATAACAATGATATTTAGTCTGACTAATACGTCTATCCTGCACGTATGCGTCTCTTACAGCATCACCGTCATACGTCGCGATAAAAACAATTTCGCGAGACAAGTACATTTCTCGCGAGCCGTATAATCGCAACGTCAATAGATAGCAAGTAGCGAGATAATTTCGGGTGCAATGCACGACCAGCCTAAAACGAGAGAAAGTGTCACATTCCTTTTCTTCAGCTGATTTCTTGTTTTTTCTTTCAACTACTTTTACTATAGCGTCACACAATTTTTGTAGCGATATTTTTGACGAAGAAATAAGAATGGTATTTAATAATAGTTATACGAGAAGTGTGTAATATGCAAATTCGTCTGCAGCTGCTTATTGCGAAGCACGTCAAGTTTATTTCCTTGGTCTTTTCTTACATAATCAGTGCTCGCATTTGACGGTCGACCGCCATATTACCGCGTCTCTTTCTCTCTTTCTCTTCCTCCCTCCCCCTTCTCTCTCTCTATTCATTAAATGATGTAGTAGGAGAGCTCCCGGTTCTGAACGATAATCGACTCTCTCGAGTGCGCGTGTGTGTTGGAGTGGCGTAGGAGGATGAGGTACAGAAAGAGGAGGAGGGCACGAGAGGTGAGGAGGTAGGCCAAAGGTGCCTCCTCAACCCCTCCGCGATACATCGGTCGCGCGCGCGCGAGTGGGGAGCGGCCGTTCGACCGCAGGAGGGCGAGGGAAGGCAGGAAGGGATGGAGTGCAGGGGGGTGTCGTGACGGGGACAAACGGGCCGCGACCGAGAAAACGGTGCAGGCAGCGCGCGCGCAGGTGCGCTCCCCGGTTCCTGCCGTTGTATTGCGTGTGTCGTGTCGCGACTGCCGCGATGTGAGATGGCGAGACTTAAAGGCTCGTTTACACCATGTCGGACAGAGCGACGTGTCGCGTCGCCTCGCGTTTCGGTAGTGACGAAAATTACGACCTACGATAATGACGATGATGACGATGACTGCCAACGGCGTGTAGTGGTAGTAGTAGCAGCTGCGGTGATAGTGTGCGACGATGATGCGATAGTGGTAGCTGTCTAAGATTAAGTCGACCCAGGTTCTGACACTTACCTTGCCAAGGAAGAGATGCACGTTGCTCCTCGTCGTCCCTCGACCACCCACCTGTCGCGGTTCTTCTTCTTCTTCCACTGCTACTTCTCATTCGTCGCGCATCAAGATGTTCGAGGACATCCCAGCATGTCGGAGCATCTTGAGAGTAACGCACTTATTTGCGTAAGCTATGTTTTGCGGGATTATTCACATCGACATTGAAGGATTTGAGATTACTTAATCCACTTTGTGAATCACTTTGAAATCTTTTTTTGTTAATGAAAATTTGATAAATTAATTTTTAAATTTGTTTTAAAAATTAACGAATATTCAAAATTTTTACAAAAGAGTTAATAATTTGACATAATATTTTAATCGTAGGAAGCTATTGTCTAGTTATTTCCTTGTTCGATGTTTGATGTGATATTGTTATTTTTTCAATCAATTGAAATTTATCATACACTCGATTACATTCTATTGCGTTGACGTGGGAACAAATATCTTATAAATTCAGTGACTTACAATTTTGTGTCATATCTAATTACAGGTAGTAGAGAGCATGCTTTTTGTATTTTACGCTAAAATAACCATCGAGAGAATTTCAAAGATAGCTCAACTGAGAAAGTTTGTTCATGATGTAAGTTTTGCATTGTTATTGATGATGTTTATTATCGTCTTTGTCTGCTTTTGATGTTATCTTTAGAGAATTATTTGTGTAGTAACAAGAGTAAAATAATATAATATTATTTTTCACTTAATTATACTCATGTTATATTTTTATTTGGGGGGGGGGGGGGGGGCAGCACGTCATTGGATTGTAAATCGAATGCGTAAAAGAACAATTTTACAGATAAATATGTTTCTAAAGATTGATAATTGTTTTCTGGTTGTTCTTAAAATAATACAAAAGTGTTACGTTTTAAGATTTGAGTGAATTATCGTTTTGTCACGGAAAGAACACGTAGTGTCATGAGGCGTTCGCCATTATTACGTTGCACTTGATTAGTCGCGAAAGTGCACGTGCGTGCGTAGTGGCATGCGCTCAATAATTAACAACAATTATACGCGCGACAAGACGACGAAGGTCGCCTGGTCGCGCGGTCTGCGGAAACTCGCGCGCGAGTATAGGCTCATTATTGGACGCGTCCGTGCCTCAAGCCGACGCGCGAATCGATCGTTTCGGTACTGACCTATATCCCGTGCAAAAATCTATCAAAGAGAATAGCGGACAATTCGATTTTAAAACTGTATCGATGGATATATGCTTGTTGATATCATCGATATCATCGATTGCAATATTTAGTACAACAAATTCGAATTCGTGCAGACTCGTGTAATGACGATCTCTCTATTATTTTCTCAATTTCTTTTCTCTCGATTTTAAAATTGCAAGGATTTATCTCTTTCTTTATTCTCTCTAAATCTCGTAGAGTGAAATCTCACTCGAAGAGACTGAAAATTGAGCCAGTCTTGAAAAAAGAATGAAAATACTACCACTCTTGTTCAAAAGTGGCAGATTTTCACTCTTTTTTTTTTTAGAATAAGATTTACTCTTTTGAAATGAAATTCACTCCAAAGGAGTGAAATCTCAATCCCTTTTTTGGAATTAATACCAGGGTAGATGGAATCCTCTAAAAAAGGGATTGAGATTTCACTCCTCCGGAGTGAATCTCATTCCAAAAGAGTAAATCTCACTTTAAAGAGTGAAAATCTGCCACTCTTGAACAAGAGTGGCCGTATTTTGACTCTTTTCAAGACTGGCTCAATTTTCAGTCTCTTCGAGTGAGATTTCACTCCAAGAGATTTAGAGAGTTCTTTTTGCAATAGTAGCTAAACTGTTATACGTGTGTGTGTGTATCTCAATTTATACATTTTAGTTACATTTTAGATTTTTGATCCTGTAAAAAATACTTGCAAATTGTGTATAATTTTTATAAAAGGAACGAAAGAATATGAATACAAAAGAATATTTATTATGAATCTAGCGTTCGACGAATAGAAATTCAGATTTATCATTGTCGATGCAAATAGAATGGCAGTAGTTGGCAGTCGAAATTAATTTCATGCAAACCGAACTCTAGCACAATCTGTGACTTGAACGATAAAGCGATTTGAGCTGCGTCTCGGTCGGATTCGATAACGTTTCGTTTAATTAATCGGCTGTTGAGAAAGATTTTTATGCTAGTTCCGGAGACGATTTCGGATTGATCATCTCGTAACGTATAATTTTTAATTGAAGACACGGTATTTTTTTGCTCTGTTATTTTATTATAAATCATAAGATCCACTTTACATATCAAGTTACATATCAATTAATAATTAATAATTAAATAAATAATTAACTAAACTAATTGAGGTTAGATGCATTGTTGTCCGAAGTGTTTTCCGATAAGTACAAGATATTTGTGACATTTTCAAAGTTATACTATTACTATATATTTAACTAATTAATTCGATATCCATAAAGAAATTTCTTATTTTATATCGCGAAATGTAAATAATTTCGAAAATAACAGCTCGACGCAATGTCCAAAGGTCACCCTCGGTAGCCTGGTGGGGGGAGGGAGAGAATATTCGTTTGGAATGAGCCAAGTAACTCTGGGCTTTTCGCAACCCCGGTAATAACGAGACCAACCCCGGTGCTGGCACGTCGCATGGTCTCTGGCTACACGATAATGTTTCGAGGTTAAGCGGATGATGGGGCGTGTGTGGCCCAGCGCCACGCATCTTGGCATAGCTTTTTCGGCCACGCGGTTGCATAATCGCACGACGCGGCACTTACCCGGATCGTCCGCGTTAGTCGCGCCTTGTTCGCCGTACGGTCTCGCCGCGTATTTTTCTTTCGTTTCGAGCAACACGAGCTCCCTCGAATAGTTATAGATAGTTATAGCTAGTGATTAGTGAAATAGCATTAAGCACATTTGTATCTCTTGGACATCGCGATCGTACGAGAAAATCGAGATTTAATTGCTCTTTCTCATTCTGATGGCACAAAAAATTTAGTAAATTTGAAATTATATTTCACCCGAGAAAAAAAGAGTATCATTGAAGAATACGAATTTTAAAAATCAATTGAATCGTTAATTGGTTCAATTAATAAAATTATTAATTATTTGTTAGATTCTTATTTCGAATGCGAATATTTTATTCATCGTGATAACAATTAAATGCAATTTTAATTTAGAGATGAAGTGTTGTCTCTTTTTATTTATGTTTTAAAAACTTCTTCAGTTATATTACGTATTTTGTTCGAGACGCGATATATGTTTAATTATATAATTGTTTCACATAACAGCCTAAAAGTTTCTTGAAAAAAAAATTTTTTTGTTTGTTATTAGGACTCGCTATGGTTGCAGTCATCATGCTGCTCATCGAGAGTAGCATGATGACTTTTTGTCGGTTTCTATAATCATCGATTTGACTTTTATTTTCTTTCGTCGCTGAGTTTGTCGTCACGTATATCTTTGGAAAAAGCGACGTGCCACTGCTATTAGTGACTCCGCAAGGTGACGATGTCGGAGGATCTGTCATGCCGATCTATCTCGATCCCGTAGAAGGCACGATGTGCATCGTGATAGTACAGCAGAATCGATCGTTAAGCTCGTTTAACGGCAAAGTGGTCCAATTACATCGTTACCGTCGAAGCGAACGTCGCTTCGAATTTCCTACCATGTTTCTCTTCTCTTCTCTAGTTTTTCCTTGAACATTTGTATTCGATTTCGTATTCGATTCGTATTCGATTTTAATTTCGCAGCCTTAATATCGCAACGATTTCATCGAGTGTTCTGAGGGATGGAATAGATGCATTGAAGTTTGGGAATGCAATGCATACGTCACAATTTTTTGTACATGCGATATCATCGTGCTTTTTGTCTCGATGTTAAATTAATACGTGTATAATACCGAAAAAGTGTGAGCGTGAAGTTTTTAGAGTACGTTGAAATTGAGCAATAAAAATTTTAATATTGTAATCTAAATGTAATTCAAGTAGGATCCAGAATTGAATTTTTATCGAAAACAATATATTTTATTAAGTTTACGGTTCTTGGATTTATCGATGTTGTAATAATTATTTATCCGAGGTATATTACTCTTCGATGTAATTCTTTCGCGACTATTATGTATTCTGAATTATATTTCAATCGATATTAAACTGTCGGACGGTTTTAATCTGTTAGGTCAATTTTGAGTCAACTTTTTCTTTTATATAAATATTGGAACATTTATAAGCTACAAATTATATAATGCCAAAATATGCTTCCATATAACCTCCTATGAATATTATTCGTAGTTTCGCAGACGGATTTCATATTTTACGAGAATTTCAGACTTTTGGCACGCACGTTGGTTAAGGAGCAATGAGACAGCCGAGCGTGCGTGCACGCGGATTGTATAACGCCTGGTGCGACTGGAAATGTCGAACCGTTTCTACTTGGCTTGCTGTTTCTGGCTAGCGCTGCCGCTGCAGTTACTGGCTCATGCTCCTGCTCTAGGCTGAGTTTAGTCGCAAGCAGCTCTAGTCGTCGCTTAGTCGTTGTTCGTATCGCTCGCGAGTCGCATGACATTCTCGTACGCGATATATATTATAATATTAATCTTGCGCCATTTTTTCCCATTTGATTAGCGAATTATATCCTCGATTGTCGAAAGGATTTCACACGTTCATGTTGGTGTAAAATACTAGTAATATAAATCATATCGTGAGAAATCTATCTGATCTTCGAATCGGACATCGCGCGGAAGGTGTCTATGCTTCGATCTTGGAGTTTGATTTTAAGAGATTTTAAACATTCTCTTTGGAGCTATCTTGATTGGTGTATCCAACTCTATAGTAAATAATTATATCCAACATTGCAGATTGAAGAACGATCGATTCCACAAATGTAAATCGATCGATCGATTGTGCGCGCGTGCGCGCGCTATACTTCCCGAGATCGATTTTCCATTCCGCGAGCGGAGATTTACTTGGCATGATAAATTCCGCGCTCACGGTCCAAGGTCGTGATTGTGTAACGTTATTGCTCTAGAGCAGTTGGACTGTACGTGTACGTTCGTAAATTGCAATTGTCTCTCTTCTCACGAGTGGCGATGAAATACGCGATCCATGGAAAGTTGCCGCGAGTGCGTTTCTCGTTATGAAATTCGATCGATGATTTTGGATCTTTCATCTTGCATTTTTTTCGCGGACAGTTGTTATCTCCATTGCGATCGATTGCCATTAGGAACCATTCTCAACGATGTTTCGACACGTTCGATTATGCGCGGAAGGTCACGACGTACGACGCGACCGGTCAAACGGAATTACCTGCCGCGCCAGGATAATTTTGGATCGCGCGATGCACCTGTTGCGGATTAGGCAAGGTCGCACGAGTACACGATTGTGCAATTCGTTCGGCGTATCTAAAACGGCCGCTGATCGACTGCATTCGGCAACCGCGAGGCCCTCCGCTCGTTCCCCGCGCCCTTCTCTTGCGCGATGCAGTTGCACCGGTGGTGCCGCAGTTGCCGCTGGTTAATCACGAGGAATAATCGATGTCGACAACGCTGCTGCACTGCGGTCTTGCTCTCTTGACTTTGGCAGAAAACAAGTTTCAAAGTGCATTCGCTAACTATCTCAGACGTCATTTTTACACTAGTCAATCGCGCTCTAGTTCATCGGTGTAAAATCTTTGAAAAATCAGTAATGCTCATGAATTGAACTAATAATTAAAAAAAATTCCTTCCGAAATCGTGGTGTAATATTGCGCGATTAGTGTTTGTTCGTGATGCATACCGCGTGGGCGCCTTGAAACGTTAAAAATAGTAACAGTGCAGTAAGATATTTTCTCAAACTTGTGTGAGCAATTGGAATTAATTCGATATTCCTTGGGAATTCGAGCAAACGACGTCGTTCTCTGCGATCTAGACGATAAAAGGATAAGTGTCTTGCATTTGAACAAACACTGTTTCCTTCTAATTACAAACTGCAGAGCGAGATTGACTCCTTTAATTTCGTTCGCGATCTTGAACGTTCGATATCGATCGTAATGCTGATACGGACAAATCCGGGACAAATTATGCAAACTAGACAATATGATTATTTGATAAATCTCAAATCAAAATTCATACCGGAAATAACGAACGCTTGTACTTGAATAGCATAATAATCTCATAATTCTGTATGATTTCATATTATTGTGAAAGCCACGTGATCGGATTAGAAAATAATCAACGATAAATAATCGCGTTTATTTATCGTGCGGGGTACCTACCTCTTTTTGATACCAAATCAAACCAAGTGAAAAATAATGCGATCTGAAATCATAAATTCGTCAATTGAGTATTAAAAAATAAACGTGTTGTTAAATAGTTGATATCGGTGAATAATTTTGTGACGATACGGGAAAAGAAGGGAAGATAATTGAAATTGCCAATGGAAGAATACATTCATGTTTATATATATTTAAATTTTATGTTGAAACATACGCAGTGCAATGACTATAAACTGTAATTTATATCATCCTGCTCTTTACTTGTTTTAAAAAATATAACAAGAAAATATTCTTTTGATTGGTCAACGGTAATCATTATTGAGATAAGTTATCTTGATAGAATATCTCGAGAATGCGAAATAAATAAATTTGAAATGATGAGACGTTTTCTTTCTAATTTGAAAATTATCGTAACATTGATAACTCTCTCGTAATGCCCTTGGGATGCACCAGTAGCGTCTATGAAAGGATTAACTGTTTAAAAGCATCGAGAGGAGATGCTCCGTCAGTGTGCATTAGCAGATCGCGCTAGCACGACAATAGCAACGTCGTCCTCTTCTCGTTTCGCGTTTCGAGGGGAAAATAGCATCAGCTGACATCCTTCTGGACGACACGAAAAAAACCTTAACTTTACGTCGTCGTTTTTATCGTTTCATCTTGAAGAAATTCGTGGACAATTTTTGGTTACTTACTTCAATTCATCGAGCATGACAGTCAATTATCATTGCTACCAAGATTTTTTTTTATACCGTGGAATGAAGACTTAATTATACAGTCAGAGATAATCGCGTGACTTGAACGTCATTACATAAGTGTTTACATTTTTAACACACTCACACAGACACAGACACACATAATTGCGATTAGAGACAAATGTAATATTACTATTTAATGAGATATTTCGTTATTAATATCGCGGTAAAAGAGACATTGTAATTTTATACGAAGAATCATACAATTTGATACGAGGAAGGATAAACTGGAAAGCAAATAAAGGAGAAAAAGGGGGATAGTTGCGAAGATTAACGAATAAAAAGAGTATGAGAGCGAGCGGAGCGGAAGCGAGCCAATACGAGATTACAGGGCAGTTGGGGCTCGTGCCAGATGCGCGTTTACACGGGCCCTGAATACTGTAAATGCACTATCTGGTACGACATCTCTTCTGTCGCCGCCATCAGTGATCGTGTGACAGGACGTCATCTTTTTAACGTAGATGTATGTGTACGATTAAAAATCGACATTGATGCCAGACTACATGCAATGGTATTTTCGTCACAAGCGCAAGAGAGTGATATTAGAAATTTTACGTATCCTTTAGATTATTTCAAAACTTGCAAAGCTTGTGATGATTATACTGTGTATATTTCATATTTCGATGTATATTATATACTAATATCTTTATAAGAATTATATTTTTTTACACAGGATTTTCAGGACTTTATATATATTTATGTTAGTAACGATCCCGGATTCGAGAGAAAGTTTAAATCAGAGATAAGATCCTTGAATTTTTTTTAACAGTTTTAGATTTTCGATTACATTAATATTTCATAATAAACTTTAATTAAAATTTTGGTTTTTATAAAATCTATCAAACAATATTATCAATTTTCAGTGTTTCACGATTCAATTATATTTTTCGTCTCTGGTTTAAATATTACTCTTTTAATGACAAAATCGATATTATGATAGAATTCGTACGAATTATCTTTCTGTAATTTTGTAAGTAGAGCATAGGAAATTACATCCATTATTCTTTGTCAAGTTTTTCTCTGTTTGAAGTATAATTATTACAATTATAACGAATAACAGCGAAATATGCGTTATAAGGTTAAGAATATTATCACAAGTATTTCTTTGGAGAAAAATATTAATTTAAAATTAATTTACATGTATAAAATATTGTATTATCGTATTGGTAATTTTTATTCAGAAATATCAAATTTGTCTGAAACAATAATTAACGATAGATAATATACTAATTGACATTTGTTGCGTAAATTTAATCTTTGGACGGTAAATGTGTAATATGAATTTCCATGAAATCGGTCGATTCTGTAGAAAATAATTTTATGAAAAATCTGTTCGAAACTGCACAATGTGTATGAGCTGCAATAAATACATCCTAAAAAAAAAAAAAAAAAAAACTGTTATTGCCGCTTTTCATCCTGTTTCCTCCTTTTTGTTCCGAGATGTAATATCTTGTGGAGGAAGGGATGCGCAATTAAGCGAACGAATGCATACTGCATTGATAAATATTCTTTTTTTTAATGCGATATCATCGGCAATGACAGTTCCCTATGAATAAATAGCGTAATGGCGTTTGACCGTTCGTGACGAGAGATTTGTTAATGGAAGAGTGCTTGTTGCATATTCGTTTCATGTAACAAGGCTTCACATAAACGTAACAATTTATGTGCATACATAAATACACATTGCTTATACATAGGATCATATATTGTTGTATCAAATGGCAATAAAAATCATCTGATGCGTTTTTCATTTAATTTCACCAGCGCCTTTATTAGTTATTAATTTATCAATAGAAGTAAATTATATAGTTTTGAAAATTCTCTTTTTCTTATAGTATCCAGATCCAAAATAAGAGATATTTACAGTTTTTCAAAATTATTTAATAACGTATCGAACCATCTTCGTAAATATTATTAATATAAAATAATTAATATAACCCCCCCCCCTATTAGAATAGATATTAGTTTAAAATTAAATTATTTATTTGTAAATGGAGTTTAATAATTTTAGCCGAGAAAACTTGTTTTTTCACTTCATCTATTTTCATTCATTTTATCTGTCATATTTGATAAGTTTGTAGATACAAAAGAAGTTAAATCGCTCAATGAGCTATTACATTACTTATCGAAGTAAAACATTTTTTTAATTACTTGAAAGAGAGAGAGAGAGAGAGGAAGAATAAATATTTAATCGAAAACATTATCAGTAAAAGAAGTAGTTGCTTCGAATAAATGAGATGTAGATAAAACAAAGGATGATTACTTTAGAACAGAACTGGGATTTAGTTGCACATTTCGGCCGATTTTCAGATTAATTGAGGTAAGGGGCAGAAATCAATCTGAAAATCGGCCGAAATATGCAACTAAATCCCAGCTCTGCTTTAGAAACATATTCGTGTATACATAAATTTAAAATCTAATGAAAAAGAAATTAAATATTTTAAAAAGTATTTACGTCTTTGTCATTTTAAGATATTAACAAGCAAACATAATTTTTATAGATAAAAAAATTATTATAATTACTGTTGCATTTGTGTGTAATGGATATATTTGGTTAAGTTACCTATTACGACGATTAGTAATGCACAGTATCTTTTAAAGCTTTTTATGTAGACGAAAAGAAGAGAGAGGAGAGGGAGAGAGAGGAGGAAGCCAGAGTGTAAGTGGAAGCTCGAACTTGGCTAAAAATAATTGCCTCTTATAGAAGTGGAGTGCTTCTTAGAGTCAGAGATTCGACAAAGGCAAGGTCAATCGATAAGGAAATCTCGTAAAACATGTGCCGCGAGAGTTTCCTTCGGTATTTGCGCACATTTTCTTTCCCGTTTCTCACAAGTCTCGCAAAATTTGGATTTTATGTGTGTTTTTGTATATAATGTATGTACGTTAGCATGATGAGTTTCGTAGAATGCATTTTGTAAGCATTATCAAAATGATATACAATTTAGGATGTTTTATAACATATTTTCAAACATAAATGATAATAAAATTATGAAAAAAAATTACAGATTATTCTATAAATTACGTTTAAAAATAATACGACAAATTTGGTGGCGGTTTATTATCTGGATGGATCATAAGTTATTTTAATAAATAGTAGTATTTTTTCAATCTGTGCTCTGATATAAATATGGAAATGTATTATAAAATGAATAATAAAAATCTCAATTTTTAAATGTAAGTACATTATGTATTCAAGATTATTTACGTAGAATTATATTGTCATGCATGACCAGTAAATAAACAAAATATTTATTTGTTCTATATCTTTATAACTAATTAGTGAATCGCAATAAAACTTTGCATAAATTATTTTGAATATTTAAAGTACTTGTAAAAGAAAAATGTAAATTTTTTATTCATTTTTAAATTTTAATTTTTAACAATAAAAATAATAAAATAAACTACAAAAATGTGTTATTAAACAAAAATATAATCTTATTCACACAATTTTCATATGTATACATATAGTTTATTTGAAGTGTAAATATTAAACATACTTCCAAATTTAATTTTTTTTGCAGGGACTGTACGTGTGATACATTCTTGTCTGATTGTACATTTAAGGATATATTAGACATATGTTTAATATTTACACTTCAAGTCAACTACACACATATGACAGTTGTGTGAATAATAGCGAATTCGATTGGACGCACTCAGTGCGCACTGGTGCACGTTAAAGCCGTCGCACACAAAATAACGTAAAGATTATAAATAAACAAATCGATTAAATCGTGAAATACTTAATACATTTTATTATACTGTTAGGTAAAATATGTATTTCATAATTCGAAATATTTGCATTTCATTTTTATACTCAAATTAATGTACAACGGCTTTAATACACACCAGTGCGCACTAGTTCTTCCAATCGAATATCTTCGTCATAAGATTATATTTTTGTTTAATAATTCATTTTTGTAGTTTATTTATTTTATTTGTTATTATTCTTGTTGTTAAAAATGAAAATTTAAAAACTGATAAAAAAATTTACATTGTTCTTTTATAAGTACTTTAAATATTCAAAATAATTTATGCAAAGTTTCATTGCGATTCACTGAGATTAGTTTCAAAGATATAGAAAAAAATAAATATTTTGTTTATTTACTGGATAACTAGTTCATGCATCGCAATGTAACTCTACAATAAACAATCCTGAATACATAATGTATTTATATTAAAACATTGTTTATGATTTATTTTATAATTTCCATATATTTTTATTAGAGCACAGATTTAAAAAATACTGCTATTAAAATAACTTTCGTTAATATATAAGTTGTTTATTAAAATAATTTATGATCCAGAGATAGTAAACCTTCATCAAATTTATCATATTATGTTTAAACGTGATTTAGAATAATCTGTAATTTTTTTATAATTTTGTTATCGTTTTGAAAATATGTATAAAACATCCTTAATGTCGATGCGCACTTAAGCATTCTATCACTTCTATAATATTGAAGTTAACGTGTTATTTTTTGAAAATATATGCTTTCAAGGAATTGAATGTTTAATTTCAAGATGTTATAATAATTATGTAAGTAGTTAACTGATTGTCAAGTGATGGAAAAGGTTTAGTGCTGTCTCATTGCGAAAGTCTGCGCAGTCGATAATTTTGGCGTTTAGTTGCTCTATATAAATTTATGCATTGTTTTCATTATGTCAATTTTTAATCTCAAGTTTGTATACACATTATTTCAATTGTCCGCATTTTATTTGATTTTAATACAATACACTTTTGAACGACTTGTATCACTAATGTACTAAAACACTAATATTGTTGTAAAGCCTTGATGTTTGATACATATGCGTTATAAAAAGAAAGATAAAATGAAGAAGTTACATGAAGAAGAAAATTATCATCAGTCGAGCTTGAAGAGCGGAATATTTGGAGGCACATCGGTCCAACAGATACATCTTTCTTAATCGTTTAAAGGAGGAATTTCCTTTATATATATATATATATATATATATATACATATATACACAAACATATATGTATAGCGATCGGCATGTTGGCAGTGTGGTTAGCTGGTTGTGTGATCAATCTATATATCACGACCGCTATCGGCACTGCAATTATGACGGTCGCAAATCTGCTGCTACCAGGAGAAGCATTGTTGACGATCTTGAAAATTTCTTGGATATGAAAATTGTTTAAAATCGCCGGAAATTTAAAATGAAGATAACCAGATGAATATTGACACTAATAATTCGAAGTTAAAATTGTTATTTAAAAATCTTTTCGCTTTGCGTATTATACAAGATATTTTTTAACTATGTGTTTATCAATACTTTATGTTAGCGTTAGAGCCCAAACAAGAAAAAAAGCCGTATGAATATAAGTTCAATTTTAAGCATATTTAAAAATCATAATATTAAATCGTATCTGAACAATCATAGTATGCATCAAGTGCCGAAGGTGATAGGCATTTCGGATATTTATATAGAATAACGCAAACTTGAATTGACCAGTTTTTCATTTTATTTTCAGATCAGCTTATGTATCTTTTGGAGGTCTGCTGATGAGGTTACAAGGTGATGCGAACAATCTGCACGGCTTCGAGATAGATCAACACATGTACCTATTAATGAAGAAACTTGCATTTTGATATTTTCATCGTCAATTTTTTATCATTTAGAAATTCTTTCAACCAATGTCCTATTAGTGAAGAAATTTGAATTTTATTTTCTAATATGTAATATTAATACACCAGTTGCGCTGATTTATTATTTTTTTTTTACAATAATATAGACTTACTATATTTATATATCAAATTTTCTTTCATTTTAATGATTTACTCTGGCTCATATACAGTGATTTTATGTTCTAACTAACAATAAGTTATACTATATGTATATTAAGTAAGTTTACTACTGCCAAAATTACTATTAGAAAATTAAGAGAAATATAAATATTTTCCATGTTGGAATCTTTTTTATTTACCGATCCTTGTTACAACTATCATCGTTTACTAAATGTGGAGCAGTAATAATATAACTTGTTTAGTAGAACAATTTTTAAATGGAAAGATTATTTTTAAGTTATTAATTAAATTACTATTTTTTAGTAAAAATTATTTCTCTTAAAAATTCGAAAAATTAATACAATTAATGAAAAATCTTATAAAAATACTTATCGACATCTAATATTTAACGACGTCTAATATTGCCTTGATATTTAATAAAAACTAAAGTTTCTAAGAATTGATCTTTCCATTAAAGATTAAATCGCGTTGATTATACAGTCGGGATTATACAGGAAAAGCAATACAAATCTTGGATGTTGACCAAATCGTCGCAAAGTGCATCACCAAGTGCGCCATCAAGAAACAAAAATAGGAACCAGGTATTGCATATACTTTTCTATTTGTTCACGTGTTCGTATATACACGCCCCTGTAAATACACATATGTATATTCCGCTATGTAATTAGCCAACCGATACTTATACACTCCCAGAATAGCGATCTATTCCTTTGATACGATCTTTTTTAACTTTCGATAGATACATTCTGTGCTGAGCAAATAAAGAAATTTGTTATATATGTATATCCCACACATGCGCGCGCGCACACACATGAAAGGTGCGAAATCTTCCCTTGAAAATATCTGCAACACTAGTACTATCATGTTGCAATAAGGAATAGAAAAAAATGTCTGTAAGAAAACAATGAAATTTTATAAAAAATGAAAAGGAAAATGTTTTGAATAAAAATGGATTGTAAATTACAATTATTGTGTGATTATTTTAATTAAATTTCTTTGTACTCCTAATTTGTGCAATCAAAATGATTGAACAAGATGTACATTCAGACTTGTATTGGACGCGAAAGGGCGCGGGACCTAACAGCATAAATATATATTGCGACGAGCGAGCGAGAGATGGACTTGGCGACACGACGTCTAATTTATATAATTAAAGCCGAGGTATTCCTGACCTTGCATGCGCGGTTGCAATGCTGTGCCCTCACGCGTTGTCGTTGGAATGGAGGTGCAAGCGACAGCGCGTGGGTCGAACGCATTTCAAATGGCGGACATCGCTCGCGATATTGCGTAACATTCACGTTCGTGCGCAAAATGGCCGATGCTTAATAAGGGTCCGATCCTAAATAGATTGGCCCAATGACATATAATTCGCTCTCGTCTCTGCTTGCCGTTGCACAATATACCTTGCAGTTGGGGAATGAAAAATCGATGTCTTGAATTCAATCATGATAGATAGAGATGCCATTTAACGAACGAATTTAAAAAGTTATTCCTACTATTTGACTATTTCACCATAAAAAAAGTTGCATATAAAACAAAAAAAATTCTTTATTTAATAGTTATCTTAAGCGTACAAAGTGAAAATGTCAACTTTTTGTTTCCAATGGTATAAGCTTATTTACATGTACTTTCTTTGCATTGTTTAATCAATACGTATTCAGTTTCGTAGTGATAATAACACGTAAGCATTGATCAAACGATGTGCAAATAGCAAGTCCTTGCTTGTCCGGGCTCCAATCCAAAGAACTAATAGGTTGCGACGAGAGCGTACAGTTCTGCAGCAAACTAATATTGCCCATTATTCCTTCCTCGATACCGTCAGCATCCGTAACTTTTCTTTTCTCTGGATAATTACTGTAAAACGATAAACAATGAATTTTCAAGCATTTTTACAGTAATGTAATTATGTAGTTGTAAAAATATGAACATATATATTTACTATTTCCAAAGACAAATCGTTCCCCCACCGCCACATGTCGCAAATAATTCACGATTTTGCGGCAAATGCTTAACCAGCCATACCGTTGATTTATGTGCCTAAAATCATGCAATTGATTGTAAATACATATTTGCAGAGAAAGATAAATATTAATTTTTATTCAAAATAATACCTTTTCAACAAGATAAGCAAAACCTTTTTTAGGATGTTGAGTCTTCAAGTCAAAAAGATAAAATTTGGATTCTAGCGTAGTAGCAACTAGCTTATTCATGGGAATATCCTTTCTATCGAATTCAAGACCGCAAACTCCATTTTTCAAGTTACTTTCCCATCTCAGTGACATGGCTCTTAAGTCGAACATTTTAACATCTCCATTATCATACCCCGCTGCTACTACTCTTTCTTCAGAATTGTAAGAATTGCCGAATCCAACTGACCAACAGTCCCGTCGACTTTCTCCTTCCTTAGGTTCCATAACAGCAACTGGTCGATTCTTTTGCCTAGGATCCCATACTTTTACACTTCCATCTCTAGATCCAGTTACTAATTCTGGTGCTCCACATCCTATACTAGCACCTGCTACTCCGTCAATGGCATTTATAATCTGTGTGTGAGCGTCAGCCGAATAAACGGGTATTGAAGGATCTTCTAAATTATAAATATTTAATTTACCCTGTAAAATTAATCTTCATAATTTATGAACCAAATGGATGTCGCAATTAAAATCTTCCTTAACGTAAACACTGAACATAACGGATATGTTAGAATAAGAGAAACCTTGAAATCACCAGTAGCTAGGTATCTATCACGAAGACTGGACGCTTTAAATGTTCCACACTTTATCTGATTAGATCTTTCTATATTTTTGACAAGCTTTAATTCGCCACTAGACACTTCATAAATCTGTATAATACCGGTACCACGAGGACGAGAGCCCATAACCACGAATTTTGCGCTGCATGGTATCCACTTTGCATCAAACAGCGAATAATCAACCGATTTCTCAATGTGGCAAATTATTTGCGGCTTCGATAGTTCATCCATCTTCGCGAAGATGTTCTCTCCGACTTTAATACTGCCAGGAAAATTTGTCTTGACTTTGACAGCATTTAGACTATTTGCACAAGAAATAATAAACAAACTCGTACGCCATCTAGAAATCGCTGTTTCAGTTAAGAATATTAAAGAAGATGCACTATTAACGCCTCTATGTGCAAATCATAGTACTAATTTTATGAATGGGTGCGTTCAGTAGAACTATGACAGAGAAACCTGAGAAAGGCTATGTCGTCTTTTTCCTGTTACCGTTGAAATCGCCAGTACACTACCGCCAGTACTTCCATTTTCAGTTTGGGAACTACGTGACTACATACATTTTCTGACACTATCGATAAAATCGTATCGTCGAAAGTAGATATCCGAGAAAGTGGTTCGTATCTGTACTAAATCTTTAGGCCCGACGAGATATTAAAGGCTGGTATCCATAGTCAGTTCTTATATTCAAGAGCGTCTTAAGTTCAGCCTTGAGGTGTCACGAACCAATTCCCAGAGACCCGCATTAACGTTTTAAGACGTTACTTAAAACGGTCTTAAAATAAGAACCGACTATGAATACCGACTAAAGACCGTTAAGGGAATCTTAATGCGGGGAGACTCTTGCATAACCGCATAACGCGTAACACATAAAGCTGGTTCTACATTAGTCGCATCGCAATGTCGCAAGCGTTATGATCCAATCAGAGTCGAGCTGGCTTGATGTTGATTGGACCGCAACGCTTGCGATGCTGCGATGCGACTAATGTAGAACCAGCTTAAGGCATAAGAAATTCAACCAATCATAGTTCTTTATTTCATGGAAAAGAAGGAAACGAAGGATTTTGATTGGTTTATTTTCTTATGCATTATGTGTTACGCGTTATGCAAGAGTCTGTGCTCTCCGCTTTAAGTAAAGCTCGAATTCCGACAAAATCACTAGATGTCGCTGTTTTTCCAGCCCATTGACATGTTTTTATATACTATTACACCAATATCTCACGCACCTACGATACATTCAGTCTCACGTTCGTGTCAATTTTCGTATAACAAATTCGTCACGATAAAGCGTCTAAGTGCAATTCTAAGGACGGAATCTATAGACGTTGCTCAAGATTCGAGATGGTCTTAAACTAGTGCATGAACCAATCAGAGAGCCGTATTAGCATTTTAAGACATTGGGTGCATTCAGTACTACAACCGCTCACTGAGCGCTCAGTGAGCTCTTGCATCTGATTGGCATATTCCGTTAGAACTAAAAATATAGACCAATAGATACAAGAGCTCACTGAGCGCTCAGTGAGCGGTCGTGGTACTGAATGCACCCATTGGGTTACAACCATATATCATAGTAATTGAAATTGAATTTTTGACTAAGAGAATTATAACTGAGTAGCTTATTTGTACCTCTAAAATATCATTACTTAACTTTCCCTGATGGAAAAATTTCATCGAAATTATTTCACGTTTTCAAACACTTTTCAACAAAATTTCAGCATTTTAAAAAAATTTCAGTTTAATTTCAGTGATTTTTAGCTGAAAAAAATTCATTTTCAGCCAAATTTCAGAGAAGTTTCAGTAAAAATTTCAGTTTAATTTTAGTGTTATTATAAATATATTGTATATTATAAATATTATAAATATATTATAAATATTTTAATTCTTTACTTCACGCTTTCTTTAAAAAATTAATTTTCTAAATGTTCAGCCGATTATATTTTGTAACCTCACTAATCATCACGTTTTATTCTGACATTTCTCAATCACGAATAGTCACGAAGAATTCAATTTTACGATTAGATACTAGCACTGAAATTTTGATTGGAGATTTGAGATTGGAATCTGAGATTTGCGATTTGAAACCGAATCTTGAGATTTGAGAAACGACTATGAATTCGGGCCGATAAAATATAAAAGCAGAACACAACCTTACAGTTAATTTTCACAATTTTTAACAATTAAGTATTTACTAATATAAAATGCATTAAATATATATTTTAAATAAGCATATATATGATAAGATAGCGATCTTTTTTATATCAACATTATACATATATACTGATGGTATGTATTATACATACATATGTATATAATATGTTTCCGCACTATTCTATAATCCTCAAACTATCTTATATCCATATAGTAGGGTGAATGCACCGTTTGTGGCCACTGTACCTATTTTGGCCACCTTCGCTGTTTATTAGGTTTTTCTAGTTTTGGTTGGCTCTAGTGTGCAGCAATCACGACACATGCGCGTCGCAATTATTTCTCTTGTTTAATAATGTGACAAGTAACTTCACGTTTCCTCTTTCATATTATAAAAAAATGATTTTCTATGGAATACACTCAAGACACAATCATCTTGTAAAAAATGATAAGAATCCCTGAAACGCGGTATGTAGAATAATTTATCAATAATTACGTATGACACAAGTATAGCAGACAATACTAGTAGCCATCAAGTAATTAGTAGTCAGCCTCGTAATGATAGCAGGTATATAGGTGGCCAAAAAGGTAAAATGGAATTTTGCAATTATTTAACTTTTTCATTATACATTCGCTTTTTTCCTTAAAACTTTTTTGAATATTAAAAACCAAGATATTGAATAATGTATTTAAATAAATAGTATCTCCTTTTTATGTATTATTTAAAAAAAATTCTTAAAGTTATATAAATGCTTAAGGTGGCCACAGACGGTGCATTCACCCTAATTAAGATTATGTGTATTCATATAGGGAAGTAAGAACATAATTGTACTATTATGGTTCAGCGTCAATACATTATTAACTTGAATAATTCACAAACCTATGCACGGCTTTGGAACGAAGCAAAACTATGAAGTAGGAAATGTGTATCAGAGGGGTTGCTTATATTACATCGTCGAAGAAATTTTATGCCAACAGTTAATACACATAGATAGTAAACTAAATACATACGTGTCTTTAACGTGAATAGTATTTTCTCCTGATAGTTCAAATCGCTGTGTACCTATAACAAAGCAATATTTGACAAACAATTGTTATGGTGGATATAACTATGGAGAAACTTATTGCGTTTTTGAAAGCGGATTTATTGTTTGCTTGTTGCTGGCCATTACCACCAACTGCCACAAAATGTGAAAAAATACGTAATAAAATATTTCGCTACTTTTCTATTCTACACGGGACGATTATGATGATTGCGATATTATATACGATTTATAGTAATCGGTCAGATTTATTTTTGATAATGAAATTATGCTGCGAGTTATGTACCACTACTGAAGTTCCTTTGCAAATAATTTGCTTCTCAATTCAGTACGATCGTCTCCAAGTAAGAAGCGTTATTTTAGTTATATAGTCAATATAAAAGTAAATAATAATAATAATAAGATAATTAATACTAGTAGTGACGTGTTTGCTCACTAAAAGAATCAAGCAAATAAATTATTATGAAAATAAAGAAAATGATGAAAAATCAAATTTCGCCAATAAAAGGACATTAATTATTAATAAGTTAAAATATTTTAGATTCTCATTTTTTTTACATAAGAAATATGATATTAGTAAAAAATAAACATGATCGATATTGATAATAAATATAATAGATATTAATATTATAAAAATAGACATGGTCACTCGATCGATGCTTCTAGTGCGATAATACAAATTCGATACTTCTAATTCTTTTTAGATGTATCAATACTTTTTAAGTTTTAATTTAAAATCATTGTAATTTCTGATATAAACAAAATATTTTAATATTTAACAGAATATATTGTTTACTATTTTCTTGTTTAAAATTTATATTTAAATATTACCTATGTAATATTAATTTATATATTTAAATATTATGTAATACCAACTGATTTATTTTTATAAATTGAAATATTAAAATAAGCAGATTGATATGAAATTTAATCAAATTGTAAAATAACATTACTTTATTATTCTATTGTATTTTTGTTTATATTAAGAACATTCTATGTAAATTTGTAGTTTAAATTACATTTTTCATCGATATTATTACCTTTTAGCAGAGAATGTTCTGAGTAATTTCTCACAAAATTTAAGTAGAGAACGGCATTAGTTTAAGAGGTATATTACGAACAATATAAAGATTATGTTTGAAAACCTATATGAAACAGGGGAAACCCGGAAAAAGTGGATACCCTAAAGTTAAAAGGGCTTTTAAAAAACTACTGGATACAAGAAACAATGTGCTAATTCTGATTGTACTTTATTAAAGCTTAAAATATACAGAACAAGCTTAAAATATACAGAACAAGCTTAAAATAAACAGAACTTTTAAACATTTAATAATTTTAAAACATTAATAAAAGATATGGATATAGGTAAAACTATTCGCTTTATTCTGATACTCGGGTAAAGCGGATAGTGAGACAGGCAAAGTGAACATCGATAGGTACAGTGCATTTATGCACTATTAACAAGTTAATGAATTAATTAAAAGATTAATATATATATGTTTTAAGTTCGCTATATGTTTTCTGGCTGTTTTCTTCACAGAATTTCCAGATTTGCATCAGATAGATCTCTAATGGCAAGCTGGATGGATTTCTCTTGATTAGCTTTTCTTTTACAATTACTGACCATCTATAATAATAAAGGATGAAAAATGTAACAGGCAGAAATAATAGCGCAAACGATAGGTAAGTGACAAGCAAAACGAATAGGTGATCAGCAAATTGATTCACTTTGCCCGATTCACTTTGCCCGGCAAGGACTTTCTGAAAAGCAATCAAAATAAAACCAAAGCCAGTAGCAACTATTGTACGAAATTCATGGTAAATCAAGACAAACACATGTACTTTAAGAACACAATATAATAATTACAAGTAATTCTACGAAAGTGTGATTTCATGAAGAAAAACTCACCTTGAAATATTGAAAGTTAATTGTCGTTTTCAGATTTTATTCTCTGCATCGACATACAGTGCACCTCCTAATAACTCAATTGCTTGCGACCATAGACATATAAGATAGACCCAGTATATATTTTTCTATAGTATATGCTGGTTTGGCAGAACGGTGCGAGAGGCAAAATATCGGGGCAATCCTTTTCTGCGCACGCATTTTGACATTTATATTACTGAAAAGAATAAAATAAGATATAAATGTAAGGGTAACCTTGTTGCAAATTCTTATAAGAAAACTTCTTGTGAGATCTTCCAAAAAAATTTTCACATACGAATTTCGGATAGGAACATATAAGATCGTATAAGAATATATCTCATATGATATCTATAGGTAAATCAAGAATATTGCATGAATCTTACATCCATGTTACATGAATCTTATAAGCATGTTACATGACACTTTTACACATATGTTACATGAATCTTGCGCGCATGTAACTTGTTAATTTTGACAGCATTTCGATATTTTAGTATTAGGACTTTCGTTTCGAAATAATCTCAGGAATCTATTACTAACGAGAAGTGTACGGGACACCCTGTATATCTTTGGAATGTGCGCTGCTTCTTTTATTTTGCTTTTACTATTTTCTATTTCATATTGTTTAGAAAATAAAATAGGAAATAGAAAAAAAAATAGGAAATAGAAAATAGAAGTGTTTTGTTTAATTATGAAATAACGAAATATCAAATAAGTATTTTATTTGAAGTGAACCCATGCAGCACCGATTATTGCGGAAAGTTTTTAGAAATATTTCAACCTTTCGCGTCTCATGTGCAACAATTCTAAAAGGATTCTGCAATATGTCATATGAAATGTTTTAATAGAAATGTTTCTAAAATCTATCATATGCAATAAATTGAAATGTTATCCCTTCCATCATGGTGAAAAGTCGAAAACTCATGTAAAACAGTACGATCGTATAGATTTCGTTTTGCTCTGTAAACACAGGAGGAAGGATGTGAGGTGGATTTCGCTTTGTATGGAAAATTGTAATCCTATATTTATTGTAAAACTTAATTTGTTTATCTTCTAAACTATTCTAAAGCAATGCCGTCTCCTACTTAATTTTTGTAGAAAATTAGTTATGACATTATCCCCTACAACATATCTAAAGGGCAATAAAATTGACGAGATGTAATCTAAACTGCACATTTACTCATTTCTGTTTAACCACAGTCATGATTCAATTGCAGTACGTAATTTACGAATTGGAAGACTATTGCAAGCGAGCGAAACCAGAGGAGAAAACTATTTTTCATCGATACATTAACAGTTGTAAATCGATTTATATAGGCTCAATATGCGCCTTCACCGTTACCGGCTTGTTGCTCATCATCAGTCCTATAGTAGAACCTCATCCTTTTCCCATCGATATAGAATATCCGTTTTCTGTGGACTCTCAACCTTTAAAGATTATCATTTATCTACATCATATATTACTCATATATCAAAGTTATACGCAGGTATGCTCAAATATTTTTATCGCACTTCTATTGTGGTTTGTGTCAGCGAGATGTGATATCTTATCGAATAGATTTCGAGCCGTCACAAAATTTACCGAGTTGCGAGCATGTATAGAAGAACATCAAGAGTTATTATGGTAAATTTAGAGTTAAATATAAAATAATATCGTAAAAACTTTTATCTTGAAAAAATTTTTTGAAAATATAAAAAAATTCTATTCTATACATATAATGAAACATTGAAATTATAATTTATAATACTTTGTCAACAGAAAGCTTAAATTTAAGTACAAGTGGAAAATTAATATACGATATGTATATTAATATAAAAACATATTATATATAATTAATATAATAATATATATAGTATGTACACACATCACTCTATCTATTATTACTCCAAAATATTATAATTAATAATTTTTATATGCGATTTAATATAATTAATTTTATTTTGTATATAAAAATTAATTAAAATATAATTAATTCTGCTAAAACAGATATTTCTTTTTATTACTGAATAAAATTTAAAAAGAACATAAGTGATTATTTTTTTATATGAACGTTAACTGCAAAATTTTTATAGACATATATCATTTCAGGTATGGAAGAAAAGTTACTCTTTCTATTCGATATGTAATGTTAGCGTCGTTAGCTGTCAGTACGATAGTTATTATTTTTACTGGTTGCACTTTTCTTAGCGTGAGTATAATTACTTATATTAGTAAAAAAATGAATATAAGCATTATATCTACTAAATTCTTCAGTTTTTGTTATACTCGTATATTAGAATTATGTAAAATCCTGTTATAATACTTTTATATAATACAATTTTTTCATTATTTATGCAAGTTTATCTATAAAGATGTTTTGTAATTCGCATATACTAATTTAAAGAACATTTCAGTATCGTTCGACAAAGCATAACATGTCATATATCTATTATCATCTGTTGCAATCTTTTTTTTTAATAGCGACAACCAATGTCAGTAAAATCAACATTTTTAATTTTCTTCGTTTCGTCTCTCGCAAAAGTATATTTATGTGCATGGCCAGCCGATCATTTGTTAAGTGCAGTAAGTTTTATATGTAAGGTAATTCGAGGGAAGATACCATAAGGGGAAAGACGGCACTTTATTTACAGTTTTTTTTATAGAAAATAGAAGCGCGTTGACCATACTGACTGTGCAAAAACGTGTGGCAAACAGTTGCGCAGTTATCGGCTTAGATGAACATGTTCATGCCAATGTCGATTGGAAAAGATTATACGAAATACGAAAAGGTAGATGAAACATGCTCTTTGTAATATTTGGTATGTTAATAGCTAAGGTCTGTATTTCAATGCTGTAAAACCGGGCAAATAATATACGGTTTCAATTAGTGATCCCTGTGGATAATATAAATTATAATTTGTAATATTCTTATATGCGTAAAAATTGTAATTGAATATTCCTCTTACACTTGGGGATAAGATGACAGTAAATATAAAATACAATTTTTCCTGCTTGAAACCGTCATTAAAATGATTTTACGAATTAAAATTTTGGATGCTTTATATAATCGAAATATTTTGAGTTAATGAAATGCTGTTTAAACGAATAAAAGTATGTCCAACTTACTTCCTAAATTACTCTCTTTCATATTTCCTCAATTTATGTTTTATCATACCTTTATGTGTTTTTATAGCTTAAACTCTTCATTATAGACTGTAAATAAGTAAAATATGCAAGTTTATATTGCATCGCATTATTTAATTGTTTGTAACATCTTCTCCCATAAGAGGTGTCTTATCCACACATATAGGGGAAAGATGCCACTTTTGCAAGGTATGATATATCAATTTTTTCCTATAATATGGAATATTAAATGTTAAATTTATAAATTTGTGTAAATAAAAAAAGGTCTCTAGAATAGTAGTAATATTTTTTCATAATTTAATTCAATAACATTAAGAAATTATTCAAGAATAAAGGCTTAAGTGTGGCGTCTTCCCCCCAATTACCTTATAAAAAAACAGTTTGATATATTTAGAAATTAATAAACTAAGAGTATTCTCTCTCTCTAGAGCACTGATATTGCACATGCTGTATATGATTCGATATGGTATGACGGGAAAGTTGATTTCCAAAAAAATTTTTTACACACTTTATTACGTGCGCAACAACCTATAGCTGTAAATGTACCTTGCATGCTACCGACTGTTTCATTAAATTATTATGCCTCAGTGAGTCATCGATTTTATTATAGTATTTTTGTTAATTATAAAAATATTTTTGTATTATTTAATAGATATACATGTTTAAGATACTGTCATTTTTTTACTTTTTTTGTAAATGTGTAATATAAATGAAAAATTATTTATAAACATTTATATATAATATGTTTTTATTGGTGTTCCTCGCAAGTAAAATCTCCTATTTTTTGTAACAAATATATAAATAAACTTATTTTTTTAACATGCCGTTTATTATTATTTATATACAAATAACAAAATTGATATAATCCTTCTTATTAAACAACATAATTATTTAAATAATTTAAATTTAGAAAATTATATTTGCAATATTTTAGTATGTCTCAACTGCCTTTTCCTATCTGGCTACTTTTCGAATTATACTTGAAGAAAGTGATGAGGATTAACCAATTGGCGCCAATATGGTGAGACTACGTTTGTTCAAATTGTACAAATATTTTGTTTGTGTAATAATTGTATATTTAATAAGTTTAAAGAGGGTATTTCTGAAAATAAAAGTAAAATCGCGTTCATTGACTTCATTTCTAAATCAAAATCATAGATTACCGTGATCATCTTTGCACAAAAAATCATAATATATAAGCTGTGTCTCATTTAAAAGTTGAAACTCCAGTCCTAATGAGTATAAAAAAATTTATTTTGAATAATTGGTTTGTAAGATATCGTCCGTTAAATTTAAACATAATATTGATTTTTCTTAGAAAATTGATCATTGTTTTATAGTAAAAATAATCATATGTGCAAATTATAGTATTTCGGTTCAGAAAATAGTGATTTAAAATAATTCTCCAATGACTTTGACCTTAACATATGTTGTCAAGGTCATGACCCTGAGTGACCTCCAACAGGTTTTAGGTGGCGGTCGCTGTTCGTTAAAAAGTTATTAACAAAAAAGTTTGAAAAATGTTTCCTTTCTACTATATGAAACTATGAAACAGAAGTTTTCTGTTTTAAAATATATTTTAAAACAGAAACATCCCTGCTTCGGGGCATACGGCTTTCCACGCGAAGCAAAGACTATCCAACATTACAATATGGTAAAAGTCGCTTCGCGTCAAAAGTCCCTTTTATTGCGTCCCGAATTAGCAGGGGAAGAGGTGAGATGAAGATCTGTTTGATATCTAGATTCATAATAATGTATTTATAATAATAAGAGTAAATCGTTAGGAGTTTGATTTGTTAATTTGTATGTACTAATAGCAGCAAAAAGTGTAACAAGCGGAGATAGATTTTGAGTAGAGCCTGCTATCAATTTTTGATTGCAGAAAGGCAACAAATTGTACACAGAGTTTGTATTATCTGACATTGTGATGTGCAAATTGCTCACAATGTGACAAAGATTTCTCCCCATAAGAAATATGACAAAGCCTGCTAGACATGCTGTGCCAGCAGATTGGTAACAGAAACCGAGCAAAGTCCTGCATATCCTAACGGCAGATTGAGAGTAGATTGAGAGAAGAACCATGGTGGAAGTAATATTACTTCCACTATGAGTAAAACCTGATTCGAGCAGACTCTGCTCAGTTTCTATCACCAATCTGCTGACTTTGCCTGTCAGCAAGCTTTGTCGATAAATCCATAGCCAAATGCAGGCACAGATGACTATGACTTTATAGTCAAAATCTGATCGAGTTTATTGCTAATTTGGCCCTAAACTGCTAACATTTTGCTGTTAGGGTACGTATTTATATTTATATGTATTATATGTATAATATACATATAACTAAATATGTAATCATGTAAGTATATAATTGCTAGAAAAATATAATCGTATATTATATATATGTATGCATTATATATAATATTATATACATATATATATATACGTATTCTTTTATATTAAAATTTTTAATTTAGATTCGATTATGAAATATAAAGTTCAAATTAATAACAATATTAAAAATGAAAATATTAAAAAATAAAAACATGAGAGATAATAAATAAAATTTATAATCATTAGATAATAATACAAGTACTAATAAATAAATTATATCAAATCTTTCTAGATACATACTGTGCTTTTATTTAGCTGAATTTACTTTATTTCATCTATACTATCTTTATCACGATACATTGTAGACAGTCTCATAAGAGACCATGCAATTTCATTTCACTGCTAATTATACTTCACTGAAATGGATTTAATTATTACTAGACAATTACCATTAGATTGCAACATGTGTAATGCCTGAAAGTGTTTGTAAATACACGGCAGCATTGCGTTCGATGCATATGATTAATTAAGCAGTCTTTGTCTTGCTATCTAGTGAGAAATGCAAAGGCAAGGTATCTATAATTAGGTGTTCATAAAAGTTGCTTCTCTTTCTAGGTATAAGTAATTCACAGTAACTGAGAAGCGTCAATATTTCAAAACTTCTTTCGAGATATTTTAATTAAATATAACTTTGACGTGCATAAGTAAAATAACGAAATTTATTCCACAAAGGCTTTATGTTCTATAGATATCTCTGAAGGGGAGGGGGGCAATAGCTTTCACGAGTAACATGATATGAATCAAACTTATATGATTTATTAAAACATTAAATTGCATAAATTATTAAAATTTAAATTTTTATAATTTTTTTGAAATTGAAGTTTTATTTACAGTATATGTATATTTTTATAATATAATGCAACGAATTTAACTGAACATTCAATTTATACTATAATTTATGGAATTGTAATCGGTATTAACGTAACGTTAAAATTTTGTCATAATATATTATACGCATTGAGAACCCTTGAGAAACAATGCACCTTGCTTCAAAGACAGGATATAACACTGCTTATATCGTATGTACCGCATATACATCATTTGGCGCCTCACGATAGTGTTATTATACTATCTACTCGCTGGCAAATTATCTTGACAATATTGCGAGGGTGATTACAGCTTATATCGTACTATGCTAGCTAGAATTTCCGTTGTGTTTTAAACATGGAGGAAAAGGTAACACTAGATAGAGTAATCGCTTTTCTGAAGGTATATTTGATATTCGCTTGCTGTTGGCCTCTTCCACCGAACGCAACGAAGCCTCAGAGACTTCTTCGCAGTGCCTTCCAGTGTTTCTGCGTTACAAATTCGATACTAGTTGCCATTGCGGTGGTATGGACAATCTGTAAGCACAACGACGATATGCTTCTGGTGATGAAATTAGGATGTCAGTTGAGCGCTATCATACAAGTTCCATTACAGATGATACTCTTTGCGATGCAAAAGAAACGTTTGCAGGTATACAATTTTTATTCATATTAATTTGGTGAAAACACTGTTTTATAACTTAACAAAATCCATCGTATACTCTGCTCAGACTTATAAGAACTGTTTATATCTATAAAATAAATCGTGAAATAAAACATTTTGTCTAATGATTCAATTAAGTATTTAATACTTTTGAGACTTTCACAGGTGTTTTCTTCAAAGGTGCCAAAGTGTTTATGGGTTATCGCCGCGTCGAGATCCATTGCCAACATTTCGTGAATCTTGCTCAGTATCAATCCTCGCCCTGATCATGGTGGAAGGATACAAGTATTTTTCCACTACTCACAATCAGTGAGAAATAACAATGGAATCGACGTCGATTCGACGTCGATTCCATTGTCATTTTCACTGGGTATAGCTAGGGTGGCCAACTTTTGAATAACCAATTTCGGGATATCAACCTTAAAATTTCGGGACACGTTGGCCATTACGACATGGCGATAACTCGTAAATTCTTTGGTACCTCTGATTAAATTATTTGTTTTATAAAGTAAATATATTCTTTAAACAGAAATATACAAATACTTATTATATATTTTTTATACTGTTCTTTAAAATTTTGTTACATAATTAACTACATATTATTAATGTATGTGTATATAAAATTGAGGCAATTTATTAATTAAGAATATATTATTAATATTTTGTATTTTTAAAATTATGAAAGAACTATTAATACAAGTTTCGATAACACAGTTTATTATTTTGGAAATGGAGGCTTATTATCAGCGAGCGCAAGAATATGAAAAAAAAATTTTCCAACGATATATTGACAAATGCAAACCATTTTATGGTATGTATAGGCTGCGTTCCGTTTCACGCATGATGTGCATAATGCATCATTTATCCTTGTTTAATATTCGGTGAAAAACAAGGATAAAAGATGTATCATGCGCATCATGCGTGAAACGGAACGCAGCTACAGTATTAGTTTTAACTATTTAAACAAATTTCTTAATAATAAATTGGTTACTGTAGGTAGTATTCTTTGTTGGTTGGCAATGACAGGCATCAGCGTTATACTCACGCCTTTATTTTCATCACAACCGTTTCCGTGTGAAGTGAAATACCCATTCAATGTGCAACTTCAACCATTGAAAACTATCATTTATGCTCATCATATATTAATTGCTTATCAATGTGTGATCCAAGTTAGCACCAATACCTTTCCTGCTCTTCTACTTTGGTTTATAGCCGCCAGATTTGAAATTTTATCCGTTCAGTTTCGTACAATGACCAATATGAAAGAGCTGGTAAATTATACGCGTGAACATAGTCTATTACTTAGGTATATAATATAATAGGTATATAATTTGAAAAAAGGTATATAATTATAAAAAAAAATTAAACGTAGTAAGTTATGTTTTTTAAAATCGAATATTTATAGATATGCAAAAGAAGTATCTTGTGCAATTCGTTACGTAGCATTATTGTGCGTGACTTTTAGTACCGGTGCTGTAATATTTGGTTATCTTACTTTTATGAGTGTAAGTATAGTGTACCGTGCTTCGTGTAAAAGTTATTATGTGTTCTTTAAAAAATATTTTGTTTTATAATGGCTGCGCTCGGATGCCTTGGATTCATTATCTTGTCCTTTGGTCTATTTTCCTGCATTAGACTGCACTAGAACTCTCTTTCTCGCTTTCGATAAATATCAAACATACATCTATCTCACTTTAAGTTTCAAAAGTGTATGTATGTACACTAGTTTAGCCAGTGAAAAGAGACCTCTTGTTTAACATTAATGTTAAACAAGGACAAAATGATGAATCCAAAGCATCAGAGGCATTCGAATGACGTTTCCGAACGCAGCCAATAATATTGTATGATTTTCTCATTTATTGTTTATGGAAAACGAATTGTTTGATTTTACTAAACTATATGTTTCACGTTTAATGTAATACATTACATACAGTATTCATGCATATTATACATCATGCATATTATGTTTTCTTGATATTTACGCATAACAGCGTCAACCATGGACAGTGAAATGGACATTTCTTATGATAGCTTTTTGTGGTTTTGTGGAACTCTATATGTATGCCTGGCCAGCTGACAAAGTAATAAGTACGGTTAGTTATTTATAGAAAATAAAATATATAATTACATTATAATTAATAGGAATGATACAATTTATGTCCAATTTAAAAAAATTTATTTAAAAAAAATTTTTATTAGAGTAGCGATATAGCGTCTGCCGTTTACAATTCATTATGGTACGATGATAATCTGACTATGCAGAAAATTTTAATACATATCATACTAAGAAGTCAGCGTCCAGTCGCCATTTCAATTCCAGGTGCATTACCAAACTTGTCCATGAACTATTACGCATCAGTAAGAACTTATATCCGTTTTCCATACTACTTTTCATTTCTCAGATTTTTTGCATTTATCTTTTTTTTAGATTTACTTATTATTTTGCATTTAAGAATTTGTTATTTTTCAGTATATCTCGACAGTTTTTTCATATATGGCATTTGTGCGTATTATGCTAGGTCAAGAATAAATAAACAATTCGTTTTTTAAGGTAATATCCATACATTATATATATTTTTTAATGTTTATTATGTAGAATTGCAATAATAATATAATAAAAATATGTTTGTTAGTAATGATACCCCGAAGATATCCATGTAGAAAAATCTTATATTATACATACTGTTAAATTATCAACATTGTATATGGTATTTATAAATTATAGAAATTATTGATTTTATTTGTAACAGTTAATATCGTAATTTCTAACATTAATTAATCCAAATTATACTTTTATAAATATATAATTTGTACGTCTCAAGCAAATGAGTGTATTGAATACAAACATAAATACATATTTATTGTAACTTTTAAGTTATTTTGTTAATAAAATAATATATGATTTGATATAAAGCAAATATGATTAACAGCTTCTTCCCTTCTTTATACAGCTTTTGTGTAGAAAGGTAATTTTACTGTAATAATAATTCTTATTATATCATCTTAATAAAGATACTTCTTTATATCTAATAATTATTCTGTTTTTCAGATTTTTAAAATTATTTTGCATATTTCTTCTTATTTTTTAATTTCTATCTATGAAACGAAAACGTAGTGATCTATTTGGTACATTTATCATAAGAAATCTACTTCGGATTTCAGCATAATCATACTCGATTGTGAATTCTTGTACCAACTGTAAAAATAAGATATGTATCACACAATTTTACATTATATTTACGCTATATTTTGTATAAAACTTATTTACTTTTGCAGTGAGTAACATCATTTGTGTTTCTGCCATATTTCTTCCCAGACAGGATCGTATACCATAGCCAAAGGGTAGACATGAATACTCTTGATAATCATTATGCGCATGTTCATCCTGATTCAACCATCTTTCTGGTTGATATTTCTCAGGATCTTCAAAATGTTCTTCACGTTGTGATGTTATTTGATTTGCCATTATGACAAAAGTCTAGAAAATTAAAATTATTCATTATATCACTTATATAACGTATACATCACACACACATGTTTAGACTTGAATTTACGTATACAACTTACTCCCTTTGGTATTGTATATCCATGTAACGAAATTTCCGATGGCAATAATCTCGTCAAATAGGGAAATGCTGGTCGTAATCTTTTAAAAAAATATCATGTTACGTACAATAATATGTTGGTAAACTTAATTTTTCTCTCTATTGCTATTTTTTATAAAGTAGTTTATAATTATTTAAAATTTTAAATAAAAGAGTTTAATTAATACACATGTATTAAAACAGTTATTTTAATTTCATATTTTACTTTTCGTTACCTGAGACTCTCCTTTATGCATGCTTTTAGATATGGCATATCCTTCAAGCTTTTTTTTGTTAAAGTACAATCGGTTTTAGACAAAACAGTTATTACTTCATTGTACAACCGTTTTTGTATTCGAGGATTTTTTGCTAGGAAATAAAGTAGAAACGCCTCGCAATTAATGACCTGAAAATTCAAGATAATTTACATTCTTATTACAGTTGTGTCAAATTATTGCATAATATTACAGCTTGAACGCCTAGAATAAGTATGTCCATCAAAAGGATAGAAATGTCGTTTGGATGGATACGTTGAATCATCATTTTATCCAGTAATGGTAAATTTCTTTCTTCATTCGTAGATTCTTCTTGTTTCGACAGCGATGAAATTTGCAGTTTATTCTGAGTTTGACGAATATATTTTCCGATAACTCTAGAGTAAAAATCCGTAAGTGAAGTAAATACCATTTAAGAAATTAGCAAAATATAATATTAAAAAATTAAAAAAAATTATTATATTGAAATAATCAAATAAATAATATATTAAATGAATAATAGATAATGTATATACATATATAAATATATAAATAGAAACTTAATAATATATTAAAATTATAATTATACACGCATATTCTTATTATATAAACAAAAGCATACGATTAAGGTAAAAGCTTCGTTAAAGAGCTGCTAAACTTCTTGACTTACTCATCAAGAGCATCGCAAGCTTCATAAAGCTTTTTGACAAATGGAGTTTCGAAGAATCTCCACACTTGAAATCCAGTTTCGCAGCGACTCATATATGTGTGGGCAGTGATTAATGCATTAATAATTTTTGTGACTTCGGAAGCCGATTTTGAGGTAGAATCAAGAAAACCGAAATGCTTGTTGAACATTGTCATGTAGAAGCATTCCATACCCCATGCAGTGAGTTCTCGATGAAAATTTGTTGGTACCTATTGAGAAATATTATTTGAAGTATTACTTATTAAACTATTACTAGTTATACATAATAAAATAAATTTATTCACATTTTAATAAATTTCTATTATAATTTATTCATTATAATTTTGTAAGGCCTGAGTTTGTTTGTTTTCATGTACAATATTGTTTTGTTTTTAAATATTATGTATGCAGAAAAATATAACAGAAAAATATAAATTTAATTAAATTTAAGACAATTGTGATAGTATAATGCGCATTATTAATTATTTATTATTCATTGATATACCTCATCTTGACGATTTCGAATATTACGAATTCTGTTAATAAGTTCGTCACATACTAAATCCAGTTTTCCAATATAATCGGAAACAGTCTCATGCAACGGCTGATCAACTTTCTTTTTTACTTCTAACCACTCCAAACCTTGTCTAGTATTTCATAAAATTTATTATCAAATTATTAATTAAATTACTATCTTATTAAATCTGAATAATGTAGAAAAAAATAACAGAATAATAAAATTATTAAATATATTATATTTAAAGAAACTAGAACATTATATATTTATGTAAAATAATTGTAAAGTTGGAATCACATGATGCTCGACTTCTTGAATGACATGCATACATGCCTGCTCTGATTCATTAGAATATGTTAATGCATTGAGCGCAGCATATGCATGATTTTTATGTTTATTATTTCATTGCTTGTTTCCTTGCATGTATGAATCAAAAGATTAAAAACAGTCATGTGATCGAGATGATTGACAGTATCTTTAGAATAAAGCAATTGTGCTAATTTCGTTTTATCTATCAAATATCAGCGTATTTATCAAAGCACGCATGCATGCATGCTTATCACTTAAGAAATTAAGCATCGTATAATTCCAGTTTAATATATAAACACAAATATAAGCTATATTTTTATAAAACTTACGAAAGTTGTTATATAGATAAAATATGATTAAATATTAAAGGATTTGTTTGATTTAAAAGTAAACGTTTCTTTAGGATATTAATTTAAATTATCACATTTTGTTGCACAATTGAATTTATTATTTTATGTATTTAAATATAATTGTGGTAAATTCCTTTTATAATTAATCGCACACTTACAGAGAAAACGCTCCAGCGGAACGATATTTGTGATGATTAAGGCGATAATGTTGGAGGATATCAATGCCACTACGAATAGGTGACTCACTCTCCTGGTTGAAAACTTCTGCTATATGCTCAGGTCTAGAACAATCAATATGTTAATTATTGGGAAAAACATATACGTTGTGATAACTTACCTGTGAATCATAATTATGTCATTTACAAGCGGCCCGTTAATCCGCACGATGCATCCATATTCATCAAATAAGTACTTAATTGGTGTAACGTTGCGATTCCAAGATAATCGTCCTGCAATATAATGTATTAAATTATTGTCCTTAATTGATATCAAATAGTAAACTTCCGTCTTTAATACGAATTACTTTGTCTTTATTATTAAATATAGTAATTATTAAAAAATTTATGTTAAAATAATGTAACTGTATGTAACACACTATGTGTTATATTACATTTATATTGTTGAGCGCGAAATTATAACATTAATTAATGTTATGTTACTTTTAGTTGGTATATTGACTGAGATATATTATATAATAAAAATGCGTTTTTATAACGTAAGAGAAAAATATAGCTGCTTAAAATTTTTTATATATATTATGTATAAGTATATAAATTTGTAATTTATTTCAATATATGTGCATTTATAAATTTTAGAAGATTATTATAATACATATTTTGTATATTTTATCTATTTTTTTAACATCAGGAAGCAATTATTCAAAATTCGAAGAACCAAAATTAATTTACATTCTTTGTGCATTTATAATCTATACGTACAAATATAGAGCAAAACATTTTCTCATATTTTTTCTTAAAATCAATTTGAAGATACAAAAAAGTTCTTCGGATTTTAATCAATTGAACTTCAAGGGATCATACCCTGGATAAGTCTGCTTATTAGTAGACTGCAAAACAGTTGCGTACCCAGGAGTGGCACGTATCTCCAATATTTTTCCCATAATTTCAGGATCATTGGTCCAGGAATTTCTTCAAACGGTAATGGTGTTTTTTCTATACGAACACGTGGCATAACTTTAGGAATTTTAACACTTTCCGTGGCTATCTCAAAATTTGCTGTTTCCAATAATGACATCGTCTCTCTCTTCGTTGGCGTTGCATTTATTGTTGGAATTGTATGTGATTGCGCCACGGAGGTGGCTGAATTAGAAAAATTTGAGTATGACATGAATTAGCTAATTAAAGTTAGTTTATGACAAAATTTCTCCTCTTAAAATATAATGCAGTGACTTAATTCATTTATATACCATTTAATTTAAATTGCTATTTGGAAATTATTCAACATTAAATTATTTGAATTTTGAATAATTAAATACTATTTTTCTTACATATTATGTCATTGGAATTGAGTGGCACGCATTTCCTTTCCTCAGTAGCTGTTAATGTATCTGACAGTTTTGTCATTAAGCGATAGAAACATTTTCTATACGTTTGCAATGAAAAATCTCGAGCAATAAAAATGGACTGCTTTGAGCAATGCATCATTTTGTTTTGAAATTATGAAATTTTTACAGTATTAAGACACAGTCCTTAAATAAAAAAAATTAGTTAAATATACATAATTTGTTTAAGAACATAGATAGGAAAGTTATTTAATGTATATATAATTATAATGTGTATATAATTATTTTAATATATATATAATATATTACAAAGTCTTAAATTTTTGTTCATACCTGTTAGTAAAAATATAGTTTAGAAAGGATGAAAACGATTGCTAAAATTGTCGTGTAATGGTGATCGAGTTACGTATGTTTACACTAATGAGAAAGAAAATAATAAAATCGTTGCCACGGAAGCATATCGAAAAAATAGAAAGTTGCATTAAGGAGATCCTAAAGCGAAGCTCGAACTCCGACAAAGTCACTAGATGTCGCTGTTTTTCCAGCGCATTGACATGTCTTTAGGTTTGTCGCGTTGCAAGCTCCAACATGCTCCAATATGCTCCTACCATAGCTCCTACTCACTCAAGCGTGTTGGAGTTTTAATATATAGGCCCATATTCAAAACGCTTTTATAGATAATAGCGCGCTTTTATATATTTTTTTATATTTCCTACGGTTCGAGATTCGGCTCAATAATCCGAACACATCTTTATATTTCTTTTATATTTTTGAAATTAAATATATGTAATGTGAACTATATACTAAATGCGTGCTAATATCGTTGACGCGCATTTAACATGTAATTATAAGCATTCTGAAAGAAAGTTCGTTCTGAATATGAGCCACAACATAATATATAATTGTTTTAAAAGTTTAGATTTAATATTGGATATTAGATTATTTTTACGTATATATACAAAGTTTTATTAATATTATAGTGAATAATAAATATATAACCATTAATATAAACATTTACTTGTATTGTAAATTATTCTTATATTTTTCAGGGAATAGAAGTAACTCGTTACTTGTAATAAAGTTATAGTTATAAGTTACTTTTTTGATAACTTTACTGGTAACAGTGTTACTTTTTTTGGTAATTTAACGGTAATGTACATTTTTTTGGTAACAGTAACGAATTTTACAGTTACTTTTATCGTTACTTTGCACACGATTGGACACAAGTCACTCATAGCGTTTGAGACTAAAAAGCATCCGTCCGCTATGATTGGTGATCGTCGATTTTAAAAAAGTAATGGAAAAGTAACGAAAAGTTACTTTCTCAAGTAACGGTAATTGTAACGAGTTATTTTAAAAAATTTAAAATTTTAAAATAACTATAATAGTAACTGTAATTTGTTACTTTTAAAAAATAATTTTCCATTTCCTGATATTTTTATAACGAACTTATTATTATTTATGTTTAAGACATCTTGAATGTATTATTTTCTCATACACATTATTGCACACATTATTGTCATATTGACATTACTTACATATTATTATTACATATTATAGTATAATATATTGTCATGTCTTAATAATTTTTAAATATTTGACAAATTTTTATAAATATAATTTTATTTTAGAATAACGCCGTTATCTTTTTTGTAATATATGCGGAAATTTCATAAATCTAATCATAAATCGAATTTAATCGATTTCTATGTCTTCTTCATCTTGTTGTATTGTATCATTGGTGATAGATTTAATTAATTTTTGCGGAAAATCCTTTTGTGTGGAATCTGGACCCGCAAATGTAATATTTTCGCTCTCTCTTGTATGTCGCCATTTCATCCGACGATTTTGAAACCAAACTTTAACCTAATAACATAAAAAAATTTAGTTAAAAAAATTGCATTATTAAAGGAAAGTCGCCGATACTGACATAGGTCTCCTAAAGCGATATCCCCTTATTTCTCATAAACTAACTATTGCACTTTATTAATACTAATAAAAAAATCATATTCTGTTTAATTAATTAAAGAAGTACAAACTCATAATTTGTATATTTGTGGTTTGTTTCTATACCAAATCAGCTAAAAACGAATTCTACGAATGCGAAAATAAAATTCTTACGATTTTCTTTTGCAAATTGCCTAGTTTAAATAATAGTGACTATATTATTGATAATATTACGTTGTTTTAAATGCTTGTAGTTTTCTAAATCAGTTTTATTTATACATTATTTTTTCTCATAGTTTTTTCATAATACGATGTTAAATTAAAAATTGGGGTGCAGCGTATACCGCTATACCTGTCTGTAAAACAGACCATGAGTTAACTTAATCTTTATAATATTGCTTTATAGTGTCAAATACATGGTGGAAGTATATAAATAAATGTACTTCCACCATGGTCAAATAGCTCTATTGAAGCTGAAGGCAATCGTGCATTGTATAAAAAAACTCTTGAAAAACTCGCGTTACATATTTGCATCTTGCAGAACAGTATAAAGTAAATATGCATATAATTCAATAAAAATGTTTTATAACAAAGTGAAAAGATTCTGGAAAATCTTATATACCTTCATTTGTACGTACTTTATACAAATAATTCCTGTAAAAGAAAAAAAATAGGAATACGTAGCATTACTGCCTACTGTGTCAGTTTTGGAGTCCATTTTGTCAGACGTTCATTTTTGCTTATCTTACGAAAAAATTAATTATTGCAAAATTGCAAACAATATTATAAAAACTGCTTATACTATCTGATAGAAGATACTTTTTAATTTGTACTTATGCTTTTAAAGTTTTATTTTTACTGTTTGTTTAAGAAATATTGTTTAAAAACAAAGTAGTATGTCGGTATCAGTGACTTTCCTCTAGTATTATTTCCTTAAAATTTCCTTTAAATATTATTTCCTTTATGAAATCAGAAATATTACAATTTTTTATTTTACAGGTTACAAAGGTTGACATGCCAGATTTCATTTAAATTGTATAACCTGTGCATCGGTTAGACCTAAAGTCGCTGCCAATTGTCGTCTGTCTGGTTTTGTAATATATTTTTGTAGAGAGAACCTTTTTTCTAAACCCTTTCTCTGTAGAGAACTAAAGACTGCTCTAGACCACGATCTTTTTCTTCGTGTGTTTGTTTCTGAAGAATTTATCGTCGAGGAAGATGAAATAAGTGCTGAAAAGTGTATATTAAGTATGACAATTTGTCCCATAACAAATTTTACTGAAAATTTTATATATTACGGTTTAATAACTTTGTATACTAATATATATAATATAATATGTTTTTAATAATTTTTATTAACATGTGTGTAACTCTTAAATTTGCATTAGATATGCATTTCGTATAATATTTAATATATTATATATATATTAAAAATATTATTTTTAAAATATTTCAAATATTACGAAATTTATTATATAGAATTATATTACTATTCTTTTTTTCAGAGAGGATATATTTTGGAAAGATTAAATATATACCTGAAAAAGAAAGAATTCATGAAATTTTATGAATTAAATAGAGATAAAGAAGCATTATGAGAGATAAATGGTTCCTATTAGTTCGATCAGTTTCTTTAAATTTTAATTTTCTGAAGAACTTCTGAAGATAGGCTACTTTGGGTTGATTTACGATTGTACGAAAGTATACAACATCTGTACGTATTTAAACAGTGTGGTACTTCCACTCACACTCGAATTTTCGTACAAATTCAAACAGATAACTACTTTAACATCATAGTTATTTTGGGATTTTATGCTGATCTCTGGACATTTCTAATTTATATATTTTGTTACATTTGATGAGGTTTTCCATGTTGTGCAATAAATTAATATAAGTTAAAAACGAGAATTAATATAATAGTTTATATATTATTGATATTATGTAAAGATATAGAAGAAAGTAGGATAGCTTATAAAAAAAGGTTATATCTTTAATAATTGTATTAAATTTGTATTTAATAATTCGAAAATTGATATTGCTGAAAATTAAAATTATATTCTATTTGTATTATTATGTTATATCTATAAGCTTATTAATTATTTAATTCCTATAAACAGGATTTGCTAAAAATATGGGTAATTAGATATTGTACATACAATTGAAACAGATTTATTAAATACGTCTATTTTGATATACTCTTTTTTATAACAATAATAAAATAATAAAAAGAGCTAAGAGCCAACTAGTTCTTGATAGCTAATATTTAATGTCTTTCAAATTTTAACAAACGTTTCGTCCTTCTATTACGACCTTTTTAATTTTGATACATAAAAACAATCCTACCTTATATACTAAGTCTAAAACATAAAAACTCCTACCTTACATAATAAGTCAAAGTATTAAAATGGTTGAAAATTACAATTTAAAATTCTTCTGAGTATGTGGAATAAGATTTCCATGTTTCGATGTTATTTCCTCATTGCTCAATATATTTTATTTGATATCTATTGTAATCTTCTGATCGCAATTCTCGAACTGATATACGTTTAGTGAATCGACTTGTGTTAATATGTTCATTTTAATTGATTCGCATATAACAAATATAGTGGCGCAATGGTGTCACAAAATTATCAATTGAAAGGAATGAATGAAACGTTTGTTAAAATTTAAAAAATATTAAATATTAGTTATCAAGAACTAACATTGACTCTTAACTCTTTTTACCTGTTATTATTGTTTTATTCAATTGAGCCTTATAATTCACTTTTTTAATAAATTCTATTTACACATTATATTTATTATTAGAGCTCTAAGAATTTTTTATCAACTTTTTAGTACTGCATTTTCTTATTAGTAACTATTTTTACCAACAGAAAATGCGGTATTAAAAAATTTTGAAAAAATTCTCAGAACTCTATGAGAAGAAAATAAACAATTTTTGTCACTTGATGTTCTTCTGTAAAGTTGATAGTACTTGAGTAAAAAAATTATTGAAAACCAATATTCGCGGTGATTTTTAGTAATTAGTATCATTAATATCTCGTTACTTATTGCAAAAATTGTAAAATGGTAAAGAGGACTCTCGACTTAGTTTAGTCCGTTCTACCCCTATGCGAGAGTTTTATCGTTATTTATCAAACACCCTGTATATTAATTAATTATATATATGTATAAATTTATATATCTACTTCATTCTTAAATTTTATTTTATACGAAAAAGTTCATATGTATGTAGATATTATTAATTTTATTGATAGTGGAGAAGAGATGGAGAAGAGGAAGGAACAAAAAATGAAGCAAGATAGAAAAGATAGAGAATAAGTAGCTTTAAACAAAAAAGAATAAATACGAGTACTACCAGATTTCAACCAACCGAGAAAATGCATATAGAAACCGCTGTTTACACCATGTATAAACGATGGATGGCACTTAAGATGTCGTTTAAACACAGACAGGAAACACGTGAAGACACTGACACGTAAATATTTTGTTCTACTTGCTCCCAAATATCAGAAGTACAAGATAGTATATCCATATGGTAACATTTGTTAATGACGTAACTTGCAATGCTCATTGTCCGTTAAATCTTTTTAAGATTCAACATGGTTACAAATATTTACAGAAAAATTCTGCTTAATATTCAATCTAATTAATCAATACTGTCGGACAAGCTAACTTTCATGAAAATATAGTACCTATTAGACTTGCGAAAAAACAATTGAAAATAATTGGAAAATTACTCAAATCGAATATTATACACCTTTTGGTATATAGTTTTTTTCACTAATTCAATTTATTAGTATTTTCCTACAAGGGAAGCATTAAGAAACGAATTAACTATTTGTACAATCTTAAACAATTTTGAGTGATGCTTTAAATAATAAACTTGCTTCGACTTTATTTTTAATGAAAAAGATCATTCTCTACGAATTATAAAAATATCCGATATTTCTACGACATAGTATGTAAAATATTAAATTTATCTAATACAAATTTTGAGCAAATTGAGCAATATTAAACTTAATATAATTTACCTTTTGATAATTTAATATAATTTACCTTTTGGTAATTTAATATATAATTTACCTTTTCGTAATTTAATATAATTTACCTTTCGGTATGGGGCGTAATGGTGCCGGCCGATATAAAGTTCCTAAATTCTCCATTAGCCCAGTATAAGATGCAGATGTGGTACCCTCAGATAATGACGAATGGGCATGCGGGAATGAAATGCAAGTTCTGACAGTTCTGACAGTTTCGCATTGCTCGCAACTTTCAATGCAGGGACAACGTATTGGTGGGAGTTGTATTGGAAGTTGCTTAAGAATATCTATATCAACGTTTCAGTAAATTAAAACTTCTATAAGATATGTAAATAATAATATATGTATTATTTAATTATAATAATATAGAATTTTATTACTGTTACAAAGAAATATTAAAACTAAAAACTACAACCTTTATTTAAAAATATGCTTAAAAAAAGTTAATATATTATACTATATACGTATAGGTTCGATTAAAAAAAGATGTAATTGATACATAAATTATTCAAAAAAATTTGTGGAATAAATTGTGTAAGTCAGTTATGATAATTATATTAGAAGTGAACAATTTCATATAGCAGTTGTAAATTATAATTTTTAGTAAGTAGTATAAACCATTACCTGTTTTTCTTGTGGAAATTTCATTCGATAATATGCGATCCATGCCAAATTTTAATTGTCTTGAATAATTAGAATTATCCATGTTGAAAGCATTAACGTCATTCATCGTCTCTTCCGAACTTGTCAAAAATTTGCACGGTATCTGCGTTAACTGCATTTATAACATTTTTAAAAATCTACGTTTGTATTTTATGCCCCTGTTTGTTTATATACAATGTAAATTTACATAAAAACTTATTATTAAAAATAACATAAAATAAATTCTAGTAATGTTTGTCAACCAATATAACTTATACTTCACTATGCACTTTAATTCACTTTCTTTAATCACTCTTTATATAATACTATTTTTAAATGCACACAGTTATGTTAAATATTGGTTTAATGGAAATAAATTTGAGAAAAAACAGACTCTAAATTAATTTATTAGTAAAGAAATATCACTTCACAAAAAATACTCAAGAGAATTATAGAAGAGCATAAAAGTGAATGAGTGAATGAAACTCTGCCATGTCGAGAAATTTCTGGCTGAAAAAATTACCACCGCCAGTTGTGATTTCTCTGGATTAACTGGATTGGTCCACGAAAATACTGGTAGGCGGGACTATAAGAAGATTGGTCTGGTCAAAATGATGAGTCGGATGCTGCGGATATAAATGTTAAAGTAATATTCTCCGCGAGAGATGCTTTGAAAAGATGAAAAATAAAAATTATGATATGATAACAATAACAAATAATAACAATAACAATGATAACAATAACAAATTTTCTTTAATGTACGTTAAATTATTGATTTTATATTATATAAATAAAATGTGTGTGTGTGTGTATATGTGTCATATAGTTTTTGATTTCTTCAATTGATCGCATATTCGCATCTTGCTGTTTTCAAATATGAATTATTTTAAATATTTTTAATCCACATTTTGTAATATAAAGTCTTTAAAAATTTAAGAACATAAAAATTAACTTAGATATTCTATTTTTAAGCATTTGAGCATTTTTACTAATAATAATATTATAATTTGATTGTTATAAGCATATATATTTAAATATGTTTCAATTTGATACAATTCTGTTAAGCATTATAATTATAACTTGATTCATATAATGGAAGCGCTTAAAATTAAAAATGGCTATAACAAAATGATAATTGATAATTGATATTATACCTTACGTTTTATAATCGCTACTTTCAGACATGAAATTTCTGATTATATGAACGTCATGCAATCAGAAATTTCGAAGAAATTTCTATGTACAAGAATTTACATAGGTATATGTATTGATGGAACAATGGTATAGAGACATATGTGTAGTCGATAATATCTTTGCAAGAGCCATATGGTTATCTTTACGTGTAGGTCTGCGGAGTACACAGCCACTTAGATGTTTATTTGAAGAGCCATGTTTAAAGCTGCCTCTCTACCCACACGCTAAGAATATTCTTCGAAATATGTACATAGCACGGTCTTCTATTCGATTTTATTAGGTTTTAGGATTTTCAAGAGTCTGCAGATTTGCGTGCTAAGTACTTCTTAAGTAGAATTAATTTATCGGCACAATTTTTAAGCATATTATAAAAATATAAGAAAAAGTTTTCCAATGATCTATTAATTCATTTTATTGTTTTTGTTTTACTCATTCGGATTTCACAATTATATCTATGTAGTTTTAGTGCCACAACAAAAATAACTAACTTAACACACACACAAATAATTAAAAATAATATTTTATTAATTTATTTTTTGCAAAATTTACACTTAAAATTTTGCTGCACTTTTTAATAAAATATTTGCTTTAACTTATTATAACCATATGTATGCATTACGTTATATATAATTACGTTATAAGTAATAGATGTTTTATCATTTAATATAGTAATATATAGCTATGAATAAATAATAAATCTGTAAAACATAGAGTTTACAATTTGTGGTCAATTGTATAAGGCGTAGCTTCTCGAAAGCATAATCATTCCTTCATAGAGTTTGTCTGTTTCGAAGTTATTTTCCATCGGATCGAGTATTAAAATATTTCGTTTCGGGCGGTTTAATTTTTGTAGACTTTGTAAATTCTGGAAAAAGTAATTAATAATTATTTGCATAATTAAACATAAAAAATTAATTCGTATTCTTATCATAAATATCAAAAGAAATATTCGAAAATTTGAAATATTTGCATAACTGCACCAAACAGTAAATCTAGTGATAACTTATTGTATAAATGGTAGATAATACAATATATTTATTTTTAAAAAGTTTAACCTTCTTATATGTCTCCCTCCGAACCATATAACTTTTGTTTAAAATACTTTTCCGTATCTATCATAGTTTTCGAAAAATCTTATTGCATTATTTAAAATGGGACACTCTGTATATAAATATATAAATAGAAAAGTTATATTTAACTGAAGAAGTAAAATAAGTTTAAGTTAAATCTATAACAAATAAGCTTTCCAGCCATAAAAATGACTATCATTTAAATAATCACTGAATAAATTTTTCATACTGCTTAATTTCTAACAGTAAATATTTTTTTTATTATAATTATAATATTATATAAATTTTGATAATTTTTATAATTATATATATATTATAATTATTATATAAATTTTATTATAATTATTACCGAAAATATGACGACATTTCCGTTTCCATTTCCATTATTGCGACGAATCGCTGTAATTATGAGTGTAAGAAGATAACCACCGAATGCCAGAAAAGAGAGTGCAGTTACTGCCAGCTGAAAGATCTTTGAAATCTTTGTGTCTTTGCCTTTTTCATCATAGTGTTCTTCGTGTCGTCGTATAGGTTTCTTGTTATTTTTCTTCAATGACATTGACAAAGCCATTGGCACTGTCCATGGTAATGTTCTACTGGACACGATATTGTCATTTTCATATTCGCTATTAATATCTATGAATGACATAAAAATAGACAAGTATAATAATAATTATAGCTTATACATGTACATAATAGATGTCAATATTATTTTAAAATAACATTTGATAATTTTTTGATAAAAATAAATTGTAGGTATTAACAAAAATTAAATTATTTTAACACGACAGTATAAGATTGCAAAGCAATAACAAAATAAATACAAGGTTGACAGATTTAAACGAGCATACAAGATGACGACTGATTAATTTATTCTATTATTTCACTTCGTATGAGATATATACAGCACGTACGACTTAACTTAGCCCTCCTTAGCAACTCAAGAAAATTATATAAGTTTAATATAATAGATCGAACTGTTATATTTCTTGTCTCAACATGCACTTCCAATATTTCTTGTTCATAATTTCCTCTGACCATAACTAAATTCTGACATCGTATGCATTCACATTGTCGTTAATTTGGTGTTTCATATAGATATAATTTTTTATAATTTGACATTATCCGTTCTCGCCATGGACCGAAGAATTGGTTTTCAATACGAGTTTTATAATATGGACATCAACGTATATCATAACTGCCTACTGACACTGTAGAGGAGTGTTATGTGACTTACGTTTATGTGATTTACGTTATGTGATTTACGTTTGTAAGCGAGATGAGATCCTTCAACAATTCGGTCTATTATATTAAACTTATGTAACTTTTTTGAATTGCTGAGGAGGACTAAATTAAGTCCGAAACGTACGTGCTGTACCTATATATCTCATAAGAAGTAGAGTAATAGAATAAATTAATCAGTTATCACTTTGTATGCTCGTTTAAATCTGTCGACCTTGTATTTTAATAATAAATTGTTTAATAAAAAAAGATTTATAATAATTTACCATTATTGCTTGCAAGGGAAGATCTTAAGTGAATCAGTTTATTCATTGGTAATTCGCTTAAACTGCGAATCTCATTCAGATATAAAGATGATTGATCTCCAGATGCCATTTTCAAAATGTAGTATGTATGAAGTACTAACAAACCGCAATACATAGCTGAATATTAAAAATTTGTGGTTATTGAGATATAAATATTAAAATATAAATATTTGCACTCACACTCTGTCTCTTTGTTCTTCTCTCTCTCTCTCCTTAATTTTTATTATATTAACATATATTTTATTTACAACATTAGAAAAAAGAACACTCATTTAAATATTTTAATATGGGAACAGCAAAAATTAAACAATTTTATAATAATAAACATTTTTCATACCTTTTCTTTAAATATGGTGATGACAGCTATGTAAATTTGGAATGTTACTTCTAGTGTTTTAGTCAACTTTTTACTGGCTTCTGATAGGAACTAAATCGTGCTGTGAAACACGGATGCCGTTTTCTTGCGCTTGGCTAACGAAGCAAGAAGAGTGGCAATCGCATAGGCGACCCAACGGGGATTTGTCGCGAAGACGCAACGGAATAAAAGTATAATTAACACCAAACCCGTTATAATCTGTTTTACAAAGATTCTTGGTAGTAGTCTCATTGTCAGTATTGTTGAACAGTTTGATTCGACAAAATGTTCAGCGTTTCGTGTTTTCTTTTTTGTATCTTTTGGATAACTGTATTTGGCAAAGTGCAACTTACAAATACCGAAGGTGAGTTTATTTTTCTTCCGAAGAATTAAGCTTTTGTTGTAAATCTCAGCTTTAGTATTATTTACGTGTGTGTGTGTGTTCTGGTGAATTACAAAATAAATTGTTCTAAAAAGAATTGTATATTTTTAATTTCATAATCAGATGTTCTGGATAAGATAAAGGCAGGATTACAGCATGCAAGTAATTATTTAGAGACGGCTAAAGACGTTGCTGACTTGGTGTCTAAGAGTTTAGGTCATAAGCAAAAACACGGAGAAAACAAAAATGATGAAAAACAACCATTTGGTCCTTCAAATTTTGTTTCCGCATTTTTTCGACTCATTGGATTTGATTCGCAAAAAATCGCAGCAATCGCAATCAATAGTGTTGTATTTCTTGCACAGATGGTAAATATATATGTGATCAGATATAAATTATTTACATTATACAACAGTGATACTTTTTCATAAAATTTAGGACGTTTTGATTATTTATTTTGACAGATAAGTACGCTTTTTGGACTAACATCGTCGCAAAGTAACATCTCCAAAAACATGGAAAACGAAGAATTGGCATGGGATCCGTTAAAATTTACTTTGGAAAATAAAAATAAGAATGTAAGTTGTCACAAATATGAAATATATGTAAAAGAAAGAGATTTCAATTTTGATTTAAATAATAAAAAGAAAAAATTATATGAGATTAATATTAATTAAAAATATTAACATTTGAACTTTTTTATTTTAATTACATATATGTAATTGAAATATATTTACAATTAAAATATATCCATAAAGCACACAATTTTTTAATTATTATGTTTAATAGGTTCGAAATTTAGTTGAACAAGCAAAGAATCCGAATTTACCAAATCAGTTGATAGCGAGAATGACTGGCTCTGATTCTGCTTGCATTCGATTATTACTATGCAAGTCATCTCCGATCATAAAAGCAGTGCAAACATCTCTTAATAATAAATCGCAGAATTATATGCATCGAATGATTGCGTGGTTACCATCTAGAAAGGATTTTGAAGCAAACAGCGACGAATGTGAAGAAAATCATATCGATTGTCGTTTATTTTCGTCATCATAATTATAATTATTCCTTTAACTTATAAAAACAATAAAATATATAAATACTAAATATATGAATTTTAAACCGTCTTTTTTCTTTCTCTCTTTTATTAATGTAAATTAATATATTATAATTTATCAACTGTTTGTTACATGTAATTATATAAATTAATCTGTATTAATAGATTATTGACATACGTACAATGTGTGTGTGTGTTAATTATATCAATCTTAATAAATTTAACTTTATATAACAATAACAACCGAAATATAAAAATTGAACAAAACATTATGTATATATAAATATAATTGTATACTTTATATAGATTGTCTAATATGTATTGCTCGTATTTTTCGTGTATTAATATTAAAAATTCTCATTAAGTTACTATTAATGTCTGTTTTTATTAATGTATGACATAACAGTAAATTGTAAAAGTTCTTTATATTATTCTATATGATATCTTGAATTTGAAATATACACATACATTTCTTATACACATATTCATAATTTATCATAATTTATTTACTTCATAATTTATCTCAAATTCGAAAAACGTTTCTAGTGACATAAAATATTATTTTTCTAAGAGAGAGAGAGAGAGAGAGAGAGAGAGAGAGAGAGACAGAGTTGTACTTATCGGTAATTATAAATACATAAAATTTAAATAAGATAATATTCTAGTTATATCTATATAGTTTTATAGTTTTAAGTTTTATAATTTCAAGTTAATATTGAAATTATATAAAGTATAATTATTTAATCTACTAGACATTAAACTTACATTCTAAAGTATGCAATCGTCAATTAATTTACTTTATATATCTGAGATCACGATATTGTAACACAATTTATAAACGCTACATGTTTACATGTTATAGCCTTTCTCTAAAAATTGATTATAGTCAATATATTAGAATGGTCGTCATTGAAAATTTAATCGACCAAGAACATTTGGCATATATTCAACTTATTTAATATATAATTTACACATCCTATAGATACAATACAATATTTGTTATTTACTAATCAAGAGAAAGTTTTGGCATTTGACTGATTAAGTATTAGAGATATTTTGATAAGATTATGCGCGATCTTGCTAAAAATATTTTGCGAAGAACAATACTTTGAAAATTTCTCTTTTGCACCCCATGCAACATAAACATTAAAAATTTGATTTAATTTAGAAATAATTTAGAAGTAACAAATTAAAAATTTGCAAAGTGTTCTATAAAATATTACAACGAAATGTTATTTGTTTTTACGTATTTATGTTTTTGATTCAAGTTTTATAAAATCACAATCAATAATTAGAATATCACGTGCAAGTCATTATGATATATACCATACATTTTTGTTGAATGAAGTTAAGAATGTTATATACTAATACATACATACATACAATGATATATGGGTTATATTTTATATATTACAACATGGTTACATATTAATTGAAAAATCGATCCCGAAAATATACAGACAATTGATAGACTAAAAAAATGAGCCGCTCGTTATAATATTGTACCGCACTAATAGCGTCAAAACCTTGAAATATTTATTTACAAGAGAGACTACTTATCAGATATTATTCATAAATATGCATACATGCACCAACCCTGTATTATTAATTTACAAATCTTTTACATACAATATAATATAAAAATAATCAAAAGTGTCAAAGTGTTTATTATTATCCACGGATCTACTAAATATACAAGTGATTAAGTGTACATAAAACATTCAAAACAAATGGAAGACGAAAATGAAAGCTAAACTTTGTGATACGATTTTTTAATTGTTTCTAATAATGTATAATAATTTTGTAACATTTTCTTTTTAAAGAATTGAAAAAAAGAAGTGAAAAAAACAAAAGTTTTATCAGGCGTATTTTATTTAAATTGATATACCATGTAAACATTTCTATACTATATATTTTTTGCGCATATTACGTATATGTATACAGAATATGTATACAGTCTCGATCTCTATATATGTATGATAAACAGAGCCAGGACTAGACATTTTGGCGTCCAAGATAAAAGAAAAAATTTAATAAAGATTAATACTAATTAATGAAATTTAATATTAATTTAATATTCATATTAATAGGAACATAATTACATGTACAGATGTACGTTATAAACATAGTGCAGATTATGTGTACATGCGTATGTTACGAACACATAATCACAGGAGAGACTATAAAAAAATTTTTTTTAAATAAACCATAGTTGGTGTTCTTATTATAGATTTCTTATTATAGATTTCGAGTCACTGAATTTAAATTTGTAAGCCGGCTTTTTTACTCCATCACATTCAGTTTTATAGATAATCTTTATAGAAAAATGATGGAAATCTATCAAAATTAAAAAAATAATTGAGAAAGAGCAAAATTAATGTGATATTAAAATGTGATTGCAGAACTGATTTAAATTTATTTTGGTAAGTTAAAAAAGTACAAAAAATAGAAAAAATTTTTACTGTGTTACACATGCAATCAGTGGCTCGACCGTCGAGCTTCGAGCGACACTAGTGGAAGAAACAGTCGTAGGTGTCATCTCAGAAATTGGCTCAAAAATTGCATCTATGTCAAGCACTGCTTTATTGTAAACCCTAGTATAACTGGAGTCTCAAAAAGTTGTAAAGTATTAAAAAATAATCTTTTAAAACTTAAAAATATCTACATGTAAAAATGGCAAAACCTAACTAATTTACTAATTTTCTAACTTACTTAACTTGCGTAATTTATCTTTTAAAAGTAAGAATTAAAATCCATTTCTGAAAGGACTTTCTATAACTCACGCAAATTGCCTGACTGTTTTACAATGCTATTTTTAATATCGATTTGTTTTACGATGTGTTAGGCTACAATCTCGGCTAAAATACTTGATATTATTAGTAAAATAAATTTTTTTTTATTTTTTGTGCTTTGTTTTACTTATTAAAATATATTTAAATTAATTCTACAACCACGTTTTAATGTCATAATTATTTTTACTCTTCCAAATGTTCTTTCCAATTTTTATTTTTGATATCATTTTGATGATTTGTTATCATTTTTCTCGATTATCTAAAAAACTGAATGTAATTATGAAGTAAAATGGCTTTGGATTCAGTAACCCAAAATCTGTAAAAAACATCTATTTTGTTTTGAGTTTATTTATAAAAAATTTTTTGTGGTCTTATGATTATACAGATACTCGTAAAAATGTATAGAAAATGTATTTTTCATTTAAAGTAATACTTTGCAATAGTTAATCAAAATTTTTATCATTACATATATTTAATTTTCATTTAATACATAGCTAACGCTCAACAGCAGATAGTCACTGTGTGTTAGTATAGCGAATAAATTAATATATATATATATATATATAGAAATTTATATTGCCATTTTTGCGCCCCTTCAAATTTATTATATGAAACAAGTGCCTCGTTCGTCATATCCTAGTCCTTGCTCTGATGATAAAATATAATTACATAAAACAATTATATATGCTAAACCTGCTATGTTGTAAGGTTTAGAAAATTCTTAATTAAAGTTAATAGAATTGTTTCAATTTTTACCAAGAACGATAAATTAAATCTCCTGAAGTTTAAATTTGAATTATTAAATGTTGCTGTAAATGGCTATATTGAATACTACATGTATTATCACATCTAATTTTCTTCTCACCATATATGAATTATTTATTGCAATAACATATACTATATTCTTGATAGTTTTGACGATTTAGCAAAGAGAGAAACAAGGAAGCGGGACAAGCAAGCGCAGATTTAAGTTCCATACAAAGATAATCATCTTTTAAATAAAATTATTTTCAATTATAAACAAAAGTTTACAAAATCACTTTCAACTTAATTCTTGATCATAATTCCTGTAAAATAAATTAACTGAATAAATAAATTGTACAGTTAAAAAATTATACTATATAAATATTAAAGTATTCAAATATTACTAATTAAGTAATGACAGTGTTATATTATTAATTAATTATCCGTTCAAAATTACTTAAGAATACGGATTAATTTCGCAAAAGAAAAGAAATTTGAAATAAAAGAACATTTTTAAGATGTAGACTTTTAAAGAGTCGCCTGACCAGGACTAATCAAGTCAGTATTTTCAATGCGAGCTTGGCGTAGCCAATCCCTGAGGTTTCTGGTCCTTTCCATCAAATTTGAAGCATTCCTCTCGACGCTACCAACGCTGGTGCTAAAGCCGCTATTAGGGCCGTACTGAGCGATAATATTTTGAGTTGTGGTAATAGGAGGTTGTGCAGCAGTTAATTGAGATAGGATGTTAGATTGTATATTGGGAGTACCAAAGGCACCTAAAAAAAAATAGAAGTTGCTCATATTCGCAATTTCTCATAAATAAAAACAAATTATTATATTAAAATTAATAACGTTCTGGTATTTTGTATTTTGCGTTTGTAAAAAAAATTAAAATTAGGTCATGTGAAAAACAGAACACATTCATTATATATATAGATATATAATACTACTTTAAACTACACATTTAGTGCACGCGCGCGCGCACAACACACACACAATATATATATATATTTAGGAATATAATATTAATTAATTTTGAAGACATTTTACATTGATTATGTAATAATATCCATTAATTTTCATACAAATTACATCATAGGTTTTTTTTACCTTGCATGCTGTTAGGCTGCGTGGTGAGATGATGAAACCGTAACCAACGCAAATAAGAGTACATAAGTGTCGGTGTTGCAGGTATGTTACTGTCTTGACGTTTATTCAAGACATCCCAAATCTCTCGTATTTCTGAATTCAAATTCTCTAAACTTGCAATGATTTCAGTAGATTCTTGATAATGATCTGGCTTATCTAGATTTCCAACAACAAACTATACAATGTAATGCAAATATATGTTGTCAATTATACAGTAGTTATATACATCGTATTGTATGATTGTATAGTTTAACATCTTCTATAATATAGTTTTGTAAAATAAAATATCTAATTTTTTTATCGCTTCTTTATAAAACTGACAATAATTTATAAAACAAATATCAAATGCAGGTGTAATCAAATAATTAAACCAGTAAGGATTAATAATGCAGAAATAATTAGAAACGTTTTATGTAAATATCAAATTATTGAGAGTAGGGCAGAGCGGGGCTATTTGAGCATAGGGGTCAAATGCAAATATCTAAATAACCAAAATATATATAGATACGTCTATGCTTGCGTAATGTAGCACAAAGACAGAGATACTGTACCTTAATACAATAATCTGTGTCCTGCTGTCAATAGCCAAATACGTGCGCTTTTTCGTTTTTGTATATCAAAAATAAAATTATTAGGTAAGTATTCTTTTTAGTCTACATGGTAATTAAAGTGATTGATAATAATCAAATGTGTTTTTTACATATATATAAGTTATTATTGTATTTTTTAACTTTAATGTTTAAGTTGCTATTTTATTTACGGTTTTTCAGTTATAAAAAAGTATTTCTGTCAACACCGATATGGGGCTTGTTGGACCAGTATTTCACAGCTGCTTGTCAGCTGCTTAAATGAAATCTGTCTTTATCAATGCTTTTTATTCTATGTTAACGATTAAATATATATTTTACATTTAATTATTATTATAAAGAGTAAAGATTTTAGTTTTTCTAATTTTGTTAATAAAGCATTTAAAAAGAAAAAATATTACAAATTATTATATTTAAGATGCAAATAATAAAAATTTGATTAATATACTCATAATCCTTTTATGTTTTTAATGATATATAACCTCATAAACGATTATCTTCATGGCTCAATTTATCCTTCGAGGATGCTTAATATGCCCCATAGGTTCATTTTGCATCCTTGTAATTAACATAATTTTTTTCTTATTTACGAGATATATTAAGGATTTATAATAATTTAAAGAAAAAGTGTCACAACTAGCTCCGCTTTACCCTATCACAATTAAATAAAGTGTAAAATAATTTTTATTCATTATTATCACTAATAATATAATATGATTTATTTAATTCTCACTTGTTTTTGAATATATTATTTTATAATATAATAATATAATGACTTAAAAATTTCTTTTTATTTGCAACTCACCTATGAAAGTATCAGTTCCTAAATCAGTCGAGCTGAAACCGCTACTGGCACTCGACATGTCACTTAGCTCATCATTTTTAGCATCATTTTCATTTCGCTTATCGTTTGCCACTCGTTCCAAAGATTGTTCCAAATGTCTTAGATGAATGATTTTCTCACCTAAAAGACTTTTGGTGCGATGCAAACTAACCTCCATATCAGAGAGCTCGCGTTCCTCCTATAATTAAAGATGAACATTTAAAATCTATTTATTTTTGATAAAAGTATTATTAAAAATGTTTTTGATAAAAACTAATATATTAAAAACATCTCTTTTTCTTCAAACAATAATATCAAATAAAATAAATAAACTACAAAATTGTGTTATTAAACAAAAATATAATCTTATTCTTATTACACAACTTTCATATGTATATAGCTTATTTGAAATGTAAATATTAAACATACTTCCAAATTTAATTTTGTTTGCAAGGACTATATGTCTAATACATCCTTAAGAGAATTTATTAAGATATATTTTACTTAAAATTTAAAGATATATCTACTAATTTTAATTACAATCCTTACAACAAACTATCACTTTTGTAATCGATAGTGATATACCTGCACTAGTTGTTCCAGAGTGGCTCTTCCGCTCCGTTGTTTCCAAGCTCTTTGCCTACCCTGAAAGGCACTTTTTTGTTGTCTCAGCGCCTCGCAAGCTCTCCTCACCGAATCCTTCTCCACATGCATCCGGTGACGGAAGAATTCTAGCTCCGAAGAGGCATTCACCGGCGCTGTAAAAGAAAGTAGGTACTGTTGCTTTTAATTTAAAGCAAAAGATTATAACTAGATCTAAGTTTTAAATCCTAAATGTTTAAAGTTTGACACTGAAATGAAGATGTCAGAAAAATGGACTTATGTAAGCAGCGTGCAAAAGTAAAAGAAAAACTGATGGTGCACTTACGGTCAGAAGGATATAAGCCGTTAACCAAAGTAAAGTGTATATAATCCTATGAAAAGGAAGAAATAATAAAACTTAACTGTAATTGTGCTGCATCGATAGAAATAATAGCTTAATATATAAATATACTAGTATATAAATAACGCTACATAACAGTTCATTTTAAGAAAATTATGTTGGTCGAGTTATTTATACATTTTCAGAATTAAGTTACAATTAATAATATCGATAATGTACTTGCCAGACGATAAAACATTTAATAGATAATATGTAAATAAAAATATGTAATAAATTGAAGATAATTGTAACATACATCAGGATGTTCAGCGTAACGGTCTGCACGATTTCTTAGATATATTCGATAGTTATAACAAAATTAAAAGGTGAATATTCATCTATTTTATATAGGCTACAATATGCGATAAAAGAATTAAAAAAAATTATATGATGCTATTTAAAAAATTTAAGATGACTTTGAGAGAGATTTCTTTATGAAAAAAAATTCTTTTAATTTTTTATCGCATGTTGTAGCCTATATATAACAGATGAATACTCACCCTTCAATTTTTTTTTTAACTGTCGGAAGTGTCTGAAAAATCGTGCGAACCGTTACGCTAAACACCTTGTACATATATATATATATCATTTTGCGTAAATTATTTAGTGATATATCTTAATATAGAGATAGAAAAAGTGATCAAAGACATAATACATATTATAATAAAAGTAATCTCAAAGTAAAAATATACAAAATTTCGATCAATAAACGAGCTAACAAAAGGATATAAGATTAATAAACTATGCATTTATTCGAAAAACTCATACGTTTCGTGACCACAGGTCCTTCTTCAGTATATAAATATATATATATATATATATTTATATACTGAAGAAGGACCTGTGGTCACGAAACGTATGTTAGTTTTTCGAATAAATGCATAGTATACTAATTTCATAGTATACTAATCTTATATCCTTTTGTTAACTCATTTAATGACCGAAATTTTGTATATTTTTGCTTTGCATGACACGAACGAATTCTTACCTTTATATTAATCTCAAAATATACATATATACATACAAAAATATGTTCATTTACAATTATCAAATATATATATAAATATACTTATTATCTTATTGATTATTTATACAATCTTTTTGAAATTGTAATTTAAAAAAGTTAATAATATTTTTTGTACAAATTCAAGATATCTCTCTCTCTCTCTCATTGTTATTTATTACATATATAACATATCGTAAAACGTAACGTTCAGATTACATGAAATCAATATTCTTTAAAAAAGTATAAAATTACTTATGAGATATTATAAAATCGTTCATTTTTTATAAATTAACCAATTCTTTTTTAATTGTATATTAAAAAATTCTCATTATTTCAGCTTTTATATTCATATAAGAAGTTAAAAAAGATAGAAAAGAGTTCGCACACTTTGATCATGAAAAATAAATTTTTATTTTTGGATGGAGTTATTACTCTTTAAACAATACAAATAACATTTTGTTTATCAAATTGGCTTGACCTGATTTGGCTTAAATGTAAATTTTTATGGATTTCAAAGGAAAATATATATTTTTTTTGAAAAAAGTAAGGTACACGTATCTTTTGGATAATAGGTATATATCGCGCAAGATAAATTTAAAGCAATCACCTTTATCTTGGAAAGGATATCGCACTGTATAGGCCGTTTCGTTGCTCGGTAATTGATCACCGAGATCTTCCAGTTTTTTCAGTTGTTTTCTAATATTCTCTACTGGGTTCTCCACATTGTTATTACTACTGCTCGAGCGACCCGCGCTTGAAGTAGCCTTTTTACTGAAACTCTTCTTTTTCTTCGTTATCATGTTAGTGTTTGTTTCGCTGGCGGTGGTAGTATCGTCGGATTCAAACTTTGTTGCACTTTTCAAGCCAGCAGCGGTAGATGCGTGTTTCTGAAATCCCGCGGCCGCTTTCTGACTCTTCAAATTTTCCGGATCATTTTTCTCTTCGACTTGTTCGTTCGCGTTTTGGCAGTCCTGCGATTTCGCGTTTGTTACTGGACTCGAGCGCGCGTTCTTCAGCGGAGTACTGCGAGCACGATTTAAGGCCTATAGCCAGACATTAGGGCGAATTGTATGAACATGACGAAGTACTTTCACAGTTCGATCGTGTTCTTAACAAGGATATGCGTTGCGCATTGGTCGAATAAAGACCGACGATATAGACTGCGAAAGTACTCTAATGGACGTATTAAAATATGATATAAAAAATGAACATGCAACATTGGTGTTTTGACATAGATAGAAACTGGTGAGAAAGGATTTAAAAATATTTTTCTTACACAAATCAATTATCCTCAATTGATAAATGATTGATAAAAACAATATGGTTCCATTAAAAAAAAATAAAGAGACCCTACTTCCTAAATGATTTGGCAATCTATTTATTTTTAGATATTAACATAAAAGAAAATCGCATGAAGAGTAAAAAGAAAGTTTTTAAAAAGTCTCGCTAATATTACTATACAAACATCAAGTAATTACATAAAAGACAGAAAATATTGATGAGATGTAACATGAAATGGCATGCTTGTGCTATACGTGTTTATATTAATAATTGTAGAGATTGATTATTGTATGTACGTTGTTATTGTTAATAATAAATAATATTACATGTCATTGTACTTGCTGAAATAAACCAGCTAAAATAAAAAATAATTCTTATTTAATTTCACTGATTTATTTAAAACGTGCAGTTATTATTTGAAAGATTAAAAAATAGATGTAACAATATTCAAGTTTTATCTTTTTATTTACCAAGTCGTTCAGTCAGTAATAAAAAAGAGAACTACATAAAGAATGAGAAGAAAATCTTTAAACTCTTGAAACATTATTTATGCTAAACTTCTTTTCTACTATATCACTAGCTTATTTCAACATGGAATGTTTAATATATTTTAAATAATGAATCTCGATTCCGTTTATATTGAGAAAACTCACTTTTGTTCCGACGAATCAGTCTTGTCCGTCCTTGTTCTAGTAGATGTCGATCTTTCGGTTTCTGAGGCCGTAGTATATCCCTCCTTTCTTCTGCTTCTTCTTTCGACTGCAAGGCGAACATCGTTCTTCAACTTCATATACTTCTCTTTAAGCGCCGTATATTTGTCCTGTAGCAATCGTTTTTCGCAACGCATCTTTTCAAAATCGATGCTTTCTTGTTGAAGAGCCCGCTCCGTCTGTTTTCTCGCTTCCTTTTCGGCGTCCCTTGCAAAATCCGCACGTATTTCTTCCAGTCGTTCTTTGTACATCTTACGGGCAAGAGCTTCCTAAAATTGTTGTGGATTAATCAGATATTTTCTTGAATACAAATAATCAAAATCTTTTGAAGAATGTAAATTTTTTTGCAATAACATTGTGTGTGCGCGCGCGCGCGTGAGTAATAAAAAAATATTTTAGTGTGTGATTATATTCAATAAATTCATATAAAATATTATAAAATTATTATAAAATTATTATAAAATATATAAATATATCTTATAATAATTCAGATAATTAATTGTACATATATACATGTTTAATTACTGTTATACATTATATTATAAGATATATTTATGAACAATTACATGTATAGCGAATAAGATTGTATAAAGGAAAATTATTTACTATAAACCTTTATAATAATAAATTTTTTACTCTAGAAGATGGACAAACATTGACCATTAATGGATTAATTATTACATATATACCGCATATATATTGGTATTAAATACTTACATCCATTCTAAAGTCGCGAAGAATTTCGGCTAGACATTGCTCATGATCTTCGGTAAATTTAGTGATTTTTTCCCGTTGTTGTATTCTCAATTCATTTCTTAAGTCTTCAAATTCCTTTTCCAGTTCCTTCTTTAAGATTTCAATTCTTTCGTTATGTTGCTTTCTCATCTCATATTCGTTTAGCTTTGCGAGCTTTTCTTCACCAAGGTCACGTTCGTGTTCATTTTCTAGCTTGCCCATCTCTTGACTCCTCAATTCCAGAAGTTCTCTTTTTCTTTCATCGAGTTCTGTCTTTAGATTGGTCAATATTTCTTGTCTCTCTTTTTCGTAGCAGACCTCTAGTTCCGTGCGGACTTTCTTCAAATTTTCCATTCTTACTTGATCCATTTCAGTAATCAATACTTGTATCTCCTGTTCTTCCTAAAAAAGATTGTATTTTTAATAAATAAAATTTCACTTAAAAAATTAAGGACAAATATTTTTAGACATTTTAGAAAATATATTTATAAAATTGTTTTAGAACTTTGAAATAGTATTTAGCATATAATTTTATCATCAGTTGTATTTTTTCTTTATGAAAAATAAATATTCATAATGAGATAAAAATGAAAAAATATCGATCTTAAAATAACAAAAAGCGCACTAGTATTATATCTTTTTTCAGATAAGCTTCACAATTTACATCACACTCCTGACATAATAATGTTGTAATAAAAAAGGAATACCTTTTGTGCCATTTCCTGTTTCATTTCTTCTAATCTTTGATCCAAAAATTGTTGTATTAAAATCTTTTGTTGCATAAAATTTTCCTCAAGTTCTTTTTTCTTTTCCTGCAGTTTAATATCGAGTTCAATCCTGAAAGCTTCGATTTCTTCTTCGTGTTCTCTATTCATTTTCACTTTCATATCGTCAATACTTCGAGAATATTCTAACTTAGGTCTCACAAATCGCTCCTTCTGTGCGTAATTTTGATTGAATCTCGATGTATCAGATGACTCATCATCTTCAAGTTGTTGATTCGATAAGAGATTTGTCGTATGTTTTGCTTTTTCAATAATTAATTTTGTTTTGCGCATTTCATCGGAATCATTGCTTTTCGTAGTGCTACAATCTGTTTCGCTTTTTGACACTATATCGATATTTTTCACTTTTTCACCTAATTTATTAGGTAGATAATCAAAACTATTGTCCCTTTCTAAAACATTCTTTGTCATTTGACTTCGATGTTCATTTTCCGAAACATTTTGTACGAGGAATCTCTTGCCAACTATTTTCGAATTTTTTGATATGGATTCGATTTTCTCTACAGACAAATGTTGCTTGTTGATCTCTAAATCTATTTTATCCTGCTCTTTTTCATTAGAATAGTCGTTTTTGTCATCATTGTTGTCTTCAAAATTTTGTGATGTTGATTTCCACGGGGATAGAATGGAACCAGTGATTTTATTGCTGATTACAGCCGATATTCGTTGATTCTTATCTTCAGATTCGGAGTCCCAATCATCTTCAGATTCGGAATATGTGAAATTGATGTTGAACTCTTTTTCCAAATCAAAGCGCACGCTTTTGCGTTCCTCATCCAATGGTCGATCGTCTATCAATTGAATAAAAGTCAATTTACTTTACCGTGATGAAATTGTATAATATTAATGCTAATCGAAAGATTTAAAAAAGTACTTGAGATTTTTATTTTACGTGTTCAAATTATTATTTTTTGCTTTTACTTGTCGTGAAATATAAATATCTTTGTTTTTTTTAAAAAGATATAACAATATTTCTACATGTTCAAGTAGACTACCTACTACATTGGATTGATATAATTACCTTATTAAAGAACACAATAAAAATGAAAAAATTGTAAAAAATTATTTAAATATACATGTATACAATTTTACCATCTTCAAATTGTTTCTCCCTCAGAATGGATTTAGGTCTGTCACCAACAATATTATTGGTTTCGTCAGAAATTGTCAACGCTCGGAAGTCCTCTAACTTGCCGCCATCTTGACTTGGTGTGGTGTCTCTACTTCTGTTACTTTTTAGAAACATCGAACCACCACCACTAAGAGTTAACTCCTTTTGTTGACCCAACTGACTTGGATGTTTCTCTTTATCGAATTTCTCGAGTTTTTCCGGTCTGGCTAATGTATTAGCGCTGAGCTTGTCGATGTCGATTATGTTCTCTTCCGAACTGAACTTGCTAGAAAGCTGTTCCCAATCTTTCTCATGCCAAGGGCTCAGCGACTCAGATCTCTTCAGTACCTCTTTCAAATCAAGCTCTTTTTTAGCCGGCGTTGCAATTGTTGTTGCAGTCGTATCCTTTATCTCGAGCAATTTAGGACATTCATAAAATTTTGGATCTTGAAATTTCAAGTTCGTATAATCCCTCGCTGCTCGATCGCTCGACAAGGACATTACATTGTCGGATCTCGAGTCACTTTCCCTTCTCGATTGGAGTCTATCAAAAGAAGAGGGACGATCTCTCTTGCGTGAACTGTCGATTTTTTCGGCTTTCCGTAAAGGTGCCAGTTTCATAGGAATTTTAGTGCCTGCCATGCTAGGTTTCGCATGAACAGTTTCTTTTGGGATAATTGTTTCTTTCGGTAAAGTTGCGTCCTCGTGAGATTCAAGATCTTTCGCCGTAGTTTTCGAATCTTCTTCTACAATATTAAAAAATAATTGTTTCTGTTTTTACTTTATTATTACATTTTTTGTAATGTTTTTATAACAGGATTATTCATGATTAAATATGCTACTAATGTTAATAAATATATTAAAGTAAAAATTTGTTTGTGCAGTAAACATAAATGCATAATCTGTAATCGATAAATGTAAGAGATGAATGGAATTGTAAAGTATGTATGCAAGATTTCATATAAAAAAACAATATTTTCTTTATTTATTACAGAATAAAATATCTGGAATATAAAAGTATCAAATTATTTATATACAAAATATAAGAAAATTATTTGTTTTGATCTTTGTTACAATTATAAACAAAGAATATCAAAGATTAAAATTACAAATGCTGAGGAATTCGTTTTTTTCAACTGAGTTTTATAAGCAGAAATTACAGAAAAATTGTCAGCAATGAGAGAGTTCGATTATATAAATATGATTATTGCAAAAAGTGAGGAGCGACTCTAAGCGTTCGAAGTCAGTAATAGTCAAGATCTTGAAGTTATTAGTCATTTACGTAATATTTATGATTATATAAACTGCATGTAGCATCCGTTCGTTGATTCGAGTAAATTGATTCAACCAACCAATCCAGAATACTAATATAAATAATAGAAATATTAAAATCATTTTAAGAACAAAAATATTAGAGGGTTATTCTCTTTCATTTTACAATGTGATTATTAAATTAAATAATTATCATAAAATTTTAACTTTCATTTTCTTTTTTCTTGATATTTTAATCTTATTCCATGTTTTTAAAAATAAATTTTGATTTTTATGTAGTTGTAGTTTATGTAAAAATCACATATATATGTGTCTAATAACTTTATCTATTTAGTAAGTTGTATAATCAAAGTGGTCTTGAAAGAATATAATAATATATATAAGATTTTTAATATACAAAATATATATGTACATATTTTTTTATAAAAACACTAAATATATATTTATTAAATTCTTGTTAACGATTGCAGCGCGACATTCATCGTCTATACGTTGTAGAATAATCTAAAAATACGGTTGTACTTTTCGTAATTTTGACGCAAAGCCAAAACATTGCACTGCCAAGTTGTATGATTTTACTGGTTACTGTGAAGTATTCGGACGATGTGCGTCAATAAGTGATGAGCATTACATGATGAGAGAGTGTATAAGTATATGCGCGATTAAAGTCGACTTAAAATGATTTAATCTTTCGAGAATTGAAGTAGTGATCATAATGAAAATAGCTTGTAGAAAATCATTGCATTATGTTAATCGAAATATAAAGTAAAGAAACAGTCTCTTTGAGTTTTTTAAATTTAAAATGCGTATAAGAGAGAGAGATATATTCTTTATAAATAAAAAATTCAATATTATATTTAGTTTTTTTCCTGAATTTTTAATATAATTGTATTGTAATTTTGTAGAAACTGATTTTTAATTTGTTTTAGAAAAATATTTCTTTCCAATATCATGTTTACTAATTTGAAATTTATTCAAGACGCGTTACAATTTAAAAGAAGAAAAATTGTAAGTGCAAAATTGCGTATAAGATAAAGAAATATAACTATCTGATATGATTTACTATCATAATAAGTAAGATATTTATAAAATGAATATTTATTATGAATAATTATTATGACCAATACCAAGGCTCAGTTGCCTTTTGTTGCCAGCTCTAGCTTGTTCTACGAGTCCTCTATAAACTGCATCTAGAGGATGTTCCCAGGTGGTAGTGCCAGTGGATGCCTGGTAATAATACCAGGCACCACTAGCTTCATGGAAGCACGGAGACCAGCCCTTAGGAAGAGCTGCCATAAGACCCTCACGGGCCAAGTCCAGAAGGTGTGGTTCCGCATCGGGATCAATTCCCAGACGTTTTGCATAATCCAGTAACTCTGGAATTATATTGTTGTCTATTAAATTATTAGTATATCACTACTCATGCAGTATGGAATATTTTAGAAATATTTGTAAAATATTTCATTGTAAGATTTGAAATATTTCAAAAATTTTTTATAGAATCTTTCTAAATATTCCCAATAAATCAAAGTCTTTAAAATATAATTTTTCTCTTACAAGATAAGTATATCTGTACAATATTTTTGTGAAATGTTTTAATGCAATATTTTAAAACGTTTTACAAATGTTTAAAAAATATTTCTGAAATATTTTATTGAAA
>NW_017257381.1:848243-879188 GCF_001594055.1 Mycetomoellerius zeteki | reverse complement strand
TGTAGGTAAGTATAATACTTATCATCTGTCATGTTAAGGAGTCAATTTTTCAAGTCATTGTTATTCGATAAAAGAAAAAGTAATTAATTAACAATAGCAAGGATACGTCGACGAAATGTGGCGCCTAAAGGTCATAAAAATGTTTTTGAAATATGTATTTAAATAAAAATTTTTTTATTTAATTCGTAAAATAAAATCTTGCCATATATTGTGATAATTTCAATGTATGTAATCATCTTATTAATCGATAAAAGGATAGAAAATCTTCGATAAATTCGAGGTAAAGTTAATTTAATTATTCACGGCATATCAAGTATTTTTATCCAGTATAGCATGATTTATTAATAATGCCCTTGTAAACTTTAATCACTAGAAAGTGGATCTCTGTATCTTATTATATCGAGCTCAGATAAATGTACAATTCATTGATCATAAAGTTAACCAAGTTAAAAGTATTAAATATAAAACACAAAGTTACCTCCTTCCATGTGAAAACTGTTGTGATAGCGTGATGCGCTTGTGGTTATTTAACATTATTCGTTAAAACAGAAGTCTCAATATGAGAGCAAGATTATTGTTTCACAAAATAGAATAAATATAAAATAACTAAGTAAGAGAAAATAATAATGAAACTTAAAATCGGTTAATGTATGTTTAACCTACTAATTATCAATATAAATTGTAATTTTAAAATAATATAAATCTTATATAATGTATATAGTATATCTTATGAAATAAAATAAATTTTACTGGTTCTTTGATTGTTTTCTGTTAATTAATATCAAAACAGTAAATTTACAGTAAAAAGAGCCGTAGAAATACTTGCACGTATATGTATGTGATATGCGGGAAGATATAATTGGTAAGTAAAAGTTGTAAAATTAAATATTCGGAACCTTACCAAATTTATCAATGTCATAAAAAAAAATACAAGAAATCTTTATTTTATATTAATCAGTAACAATTAATGAATGATTGCTTTGTTTCTTAATTTTGTTAAATGTAAGTATAAGAAATAATCTTTCACATATTATAATATCAATGTTTGATATCCGCGGGCGCGCGCGCGCGCGCACACACACACACACACACATGCACACATATACATACAGCGAATTAAAATATTTGGTATTTTTGAAAATATTTTAAAGAAAAGACCTTTTGAAAATATTATATATTTATATGCATTTTATTCGTATGTAAATGATATATACTCAACCTTTTCTATTATATAGATTGCTGTCTATCAGTCAATATAGCATCTGAAATGCTCTTTTATCCAAATTATTTTTTTAGATTAAGTAAAAGTGATTAAAACTTCCAGCGGGGAGAATAAAAATGATCGGTAGTTTTAAATTAAACGCCGAGGTTATCAACACAAAATTTTGGTTTACCATAAAGAGTCATTACGAAAAAGTTTCACAAGTATAAAAGGCCTCAATAAAAAATTCCATCAGTCTCGACTGGACAGGTGGTGGTGGCTGCCGTATGGGGGCAAGCCGAGCTACCATCTGCCCTCAAGTTGCTGGTTAAAGTGTTGGTCCTCATTTTGCTGGTTTGATTAATCGTGAATCTAGCTACTATAACGGAATTGATCTTTATGAATAAAAGTTTTGGCAGAAAAAATCATTGTTTCAAATTCTGCCGATGGTTTGAAAAATTTTAGCTGATAGATAAGACGGGTTTATATGACTGAAATGGCATGAAGACGGTCGAATGCTATGACAAAACTTTCGCTGCACTGCGAATTATTGATTTTTCGGAGCGCGCTGGGAACGGGCTCGGTATTCCCGCCAGGCGTGATGTAAATAAACAAGGAAACTTGCTACTAGGTCTCTTTTACACTTTTCTTTGCTTTTAGACTGATTTTAAGTGGAACACTTTTTTAAGAATGTCGCTTGTTATGTGGCTTTTTTTTCAATTGCTTCTTAAGGGAAATACTAAAAGAATATTACTCTATGTGGTTATATATGATTGTACAAACCATTTAGAAATACAAGAAATAATTTAAAGTTTAAAAAATTTCTAATTAATTTCTAATTAAAAACGAGAAGTTACATTTAATAAGTCAAAATGTCAATAAAATTAGGGCTAAAGTAGTTTAGTAAATAGTTTCGCTTATTAAATTTTATGATTGGTTAAGATATCTAGTAATATAGAAATACAGTAACGTTTTTGTGCTTGCAAAAAATTCAGACATCGCAATGTTATGAAACAAAGTGAAGAAAATGGAGAGAAATGAAGCATACATATAAGATATCAAAATGAAATCATTGGTGATCCAATCGTGGTGATCCTATTGTAATAGAAAGGATCCAGGCTTTATTATCTAATTTGAGTTAAAGCGATAATTAACTTTCTTGAGCACTTTATATTATACAAGATGTACAATGGCCCAGTTTGCCGGTAATACGATGTCAGGTCTGATTCGTTAATCAAGTGTGTGACGTATGATGAATCTTCCAATGATGACCTTCCGCATAGGAAAGATAATAGAGCTCTTATTCTTGACAAGAACCATGTAAATTACTATATCACAAAGACACAGGGTGTTACGGATGAAAACGACGCACCATTGATCAGTTTGGCAATGAACGCCCTACTCCTAGATAAGCGTTGCTCCAATAATCGATGAGTTCAACCTATTGAATCCATCATGGTCGATGTAATGGTAAAGGAGGAGGAATAGGAGAAAATTTCTGAGGCTTTTTAGTTATTTCCACGTACCTTCATTTGTTGGATGAGACGTCTCATCGAAAACCTCCCTGCACACGATCGTAGCAGCGCTGTCTTGAGAAATGCTCATGCTAACACTGCACCTCAACACCCCGTAAGCGTAATGTTTGCATTACACGGCTACGTTTTCCATACTCGTGCGATGAGCGAGAGAATTATGGACATTACGGTGTGTAGGATCCGACTCATTTTTCCATATTAATGCGCGATACGTACGCGCCTCTTGCACTGCGCGAAGCTCGTTCGTCGGTCAATGTTGAATTCAGCTTGAACGTAGGCGGTGGTAGCAAAGAAAGAGGAAGGAAGATAGTAAGAGAGAACGCTGGTTGCGCCCCCCTGTTTGCCAGCTGCGGAATCAGCTGTCTGATAAGAAATACTATCAATGACAGCAATATTATTCTTATCATCGGGAAGCTCGTTAACAATCGAAGTATAATAGATATGAAAAAATGTTTTTTTGCGGAACTCTTGGCTTTTAAAAATCGATTAAAATGTAAAATGGTTTAGAGCTCACTTTTATAGTTATTAAGCTGATAAAAGTAGTATTTATCACATTTTAAACATTGATCATTATATTAGTAATACAATTTATATGTAATATATGTTAAAAACAAATATAAAATAATTTTAGTAAATGTGAGAATAAAACTAAATAGAGTTTTTTTTAAATTGTATCTTTTAACTGTATATATGCACAACTTTTATAGTATCGTATAATATTATATAATATATTAGTATCAAATTAGTACCTACATGAAGGGAGATTATTCAATTGAATTACTATGTAATTGGATAAACGTTTAGCAAATGAAAAGTCATATTTTAACAGAACATCTTTTTCCATGATGGTAAATATGTTATATTATCGAATTTTTTTAGTTTATAATATTTTTAATAATAATTTTCTTTAAGTGTTTACGTATGTAAAAGATAAACAGAAGAAAATATTATATTGTTATATTTTTACCTAAAATTTTTAAAACATGTCGATTTACATCCTTATCGACTATAGGTAATAAAGTTAGTTAATAAAATCAAAGATATTTATGCTATTTACGTATATACATACTGTATACAAATATATATATATACATATGTTTACATAGGCATATGTGGATTTTTAATTATAATTCTTTAAAAATAGATTTAGACTTAAAATATTTATAAAAATAATTTGTGCACAATAAATGAAAAAGGACTTTATTTCCTTTAGAAGGTTGACATCTATTATCTCCTCTAGGGTGTAAGATATATATATTTCAGGAATCTAATGATATATTTAGACAAACAAACGAACAAAAATGTATAATAAAATATTTATTATAGTAAAATATTAACCATTGTACATAATAGTATAACTTATAATTTTTTAAATATATATTTATATAACCCGCGCAATTTTATTATTTAAATCTCAATTTTTTACTTTATGGAGTTTAATATATTTAAAACAGAATTTTAACTTTCTTATTCTAAGTTTTGTTTTAGTGTAAGTATTGTCTGTATGAATTGATACAATTACAAAAGTTGCTATCATATTTTAATATAACAATTAGAATCGGAGTAATTCTGAATTTACACAATCCATTGAGCAATGTCTACTTTACTATCAGTTGGTTACAATTATGAAATGCATCACGCGGTTCTTAATTCTAACACATAGAGGAAGCAACTATACGGTTTTGCTATTAAAATATTTGATAAAATCTTATTCATATGATTTCAACATAAAATATTATCGGTTACTTGTAAATTTCTGTAAAAATTGTAACAAAATAGAAAAACTAAAGGTATATGATTGCCGATATTGGATTCTTAATAGGATAAAAGTTTAGAAAAAACGAAGAAGAAACACTAATATCTCGAACTATTACTAATATCCATAAATACTTTTCAAATTATTAATATTAAAAAATTTGTTCTTTAAATCTTATTTTATTATATAAAAATAAATATTGGATAATAAAGCCTACATGCAGTGATAGAGTAAGATCGTATTCATAGGAAAACACGTGATATAATGATTTGTTTAACTGTAAAGATTAGATTTGGTGATCGTGAAACCGAAAGGCATGGAAGTCGTAATATGAGATACTCGGGGTATTTCCTAGCTAATATAAAAACATCTAAACAATTCAATATCTCAAAACATACTATCGAACGAAATATTAAAAATGACAATTTTATTATTAAGATTACTCACACACACATACACACATACTCACATATACACACATCGAAAAATTATATAATATAAATATTATAAATAACATTTAAATTCTTTGCTCCTACTTGTATGTAATATAATAAAAGCGTGTATAAAAAGCTTATCTTTATTTTTTCCTTAGTTTCCTGTTATGAGATACCACCTCATACAAGAAAACTCGTGTATCTCATATTAGAAACCCGTTTTTTGAATGATCAAAATCGGCATTTTTGATAAAAAAATTTCACATACAACATAGTATATATAGCTATTATTGACTGTTAACTTTTGGCGATAAAACTTAAATATATTTCTTATACATTTGACATGAAGATAGAAATTCAGGTTACAAATTAAATAAATTACAAACCTTTAAAAAAAAGTATCTCATAATAGGCGACTCTACCCTATCATCTCGCATATATCGATTTATCAGGTAATTCTAACTTCTGCTTCGTATATACTTCCTCTTGTCAACGCGTTTCCGTATCTCAGTAATTTTATTTTTATTTTTTAGACAAATGTCTGAAGCAAGTCTTAAGGACAATGTCTGTAAGACGTCATAAGGACAATGTCTGTAAGACGTCTTAAGGATAATGTCTTTAGGACGTTATAAATCGACGCATAAGACATTTTAAAGACGTCATATAGATGTCATACTGATATTTTCAAAAAATGTCTCATGAATTTTAGGACGTCCTTATGATGTCTTATAAGACGTCTCAATGTTCTTTTGGTTATTTTATATTTTAATTGTTGGCTTCGTTTACTTTTGTTATATCTAATATTTTAATATATATCTGCCAATATATATAATAATATATTAGCAGCATATACGTTATGAGAAATATATACTTAATATAATATATGAGAATTAATACGATGTACAATAACATCTTCTTTGCTCGTTTAGAAAAGAGTGTTTTTCAAGAAGCTGAACTAAACAAAATAAACATTTATTTTAAGGTGGTTCTTTAGTAAAGTGCTGAAAATTTGGGGTGCCTCACCAGGGCTCACCCAAAATTATAAATACCTGCATAATTTGGATAAAATATTAAAACTACGTGTATATCTTAATGAAATAGTATGGAATATATGACAGTAAATCAAGAGCTGCATTTTCATAGAACAAAAACAAGATGAGATTATGTTTACTTTTCGAGGTTTATGCAAGTTTATGCACATAAATATCTCTCCAGAATGGCTGTTGACCTATTACTTTTTTGTAACCATTAAAATCGTAATTTTTTAAACTATTATAATCTCGCTTTTGAGAAAAGTTTGATAAGATTTGTGTGCAGTTAGTCAAAGATGTGTCTACGAACCTTATTTGTCACTAAGTGACAGATTATATACGTGAAAGGTTACATTTTCAACATTCTTTTCTCTCTTATTTCATCGTTAACCTGCCGTAGAATTTTGCACACTCAATTTCGATATTTCAATTTCATCCCAAGTAGTATACAGCGCCTACAAAGTGTTAACAAAGCGCTAAAAAGGCGCATGTAATCGCTTTTGTAGCGTTTTGCAAGCATTGTTGTGCTACTTGAGATTATATAAAAAATTAGACATTTCTATGGTAACTCGATTTACTTAAAGAATCACCTTAAAGAAAAAACAATACATCTTATTGGAACAATATTTCATAATTTTAATACTCTAATTATTATTTTTATAATATTATCTTTACATTATTAATCTTGTGTAAATAAATTGTATCTTAATGTTTTAAAGAAAATTTTCTTCCCTTATTAAATCGAAATATCACGATTCTTATTTACTACAGCTATCTTCGTGATATCCAATTATTTTAACTTTTAAGACCAAATTTTTCTTAACGAACGGCACAGTATTTCTATATACCATTCTCAAATGATCACAATAAAAATAATCAGATGAATATCGTTCTTGGTGAAGCCATGTAGCGTAACCGACATGCACTCATAGAAACGTTCATTAAAATAATAAAAACTTGACCTTTTGTGGAACAAACGTGGTACCAATCTCGCGACGCCTTGGTAAAAATAATGATCAGATATCGGGAGACTATTGATCAGAGGGATATATTTAAATTTTACGAATCACAGCAAACAATGAGAAGTCACCGATCTGCGAAGTTAACGACTACGAAAAATGTTTTGGCGAAAGTAAAAATTAAATGATAATGATATCTCGCACCGACGCAACGCATACCTATTATTTGCGATCTAAATACAAGATATTTTTTTCCTTGGCTTATCCTTTATTGCTTGTTCTCTATCAAACTCTTTTATATTGAACATTTATCAGTCTTACAATTAGATATACGCACGAGGTCAAAATTATTTTTAATCAATATATTTTAATTCTTCCCCTTTTCCAAGTATATGTAGGTACATTAATTAAATTTTAACCAATCTCTTGAAAGTTATAATATGCATCTTGATTAAAAATTAATTTAAAAATTATTAGGAAATGATTACCAATGTCTGTATTGTGTCTTTTGTGTGCGCGCGCGTGTGTGTGCGTGTGTGTGTGTGTGAATAATGTGATATTTTATAATTGTTTCTATTAATAATATGTTGGTGTTTATCGTTGTAATATATTTAATTAGAAATTATATTTCAAATTATATTTAACTAGAAATTGAATATATATTGAAGATATTAAAAAGATAAAAGAAATAATTTTCCTTTTCATCTTTGTAAAAAGAAAAACGTAAAAGATAGAAAATAGAGAGTATTTTTTTACTTGTATGATGTGATATTAGCGAATGTTTAGTAGTCATCATGAGAAACCGTTGCAGATGAAAATCAAACACGCTGCCAGTAATAATAAATCCTATTGGTTGTTAAGTCCTTGAATTCACATTGAGGGATCCCCTAATTCGACTTAACAACCTAACACCGTTACCTTGTTAAATAAATGTCATACTGCGAAGGGTGTCCAAGGGTTGAATAACGGACCTATAGTAAACTAACCCCTCGAAAATGGGACAACGCCCGCATTGTTCAAAATGGTGGACGTTGACAATACAAATTAAATATTATAGAGAAACTGTACCGCAGAAATAGTGTAAAAATATAATGTATTTATGTTTAAAAGCAAGATAGAAAAAAAATCAAAAGAAATGTATCAAAAAATCTGAAAAAATTTAATAGCGATTATTGCAATCACTTTAAATTGTGCGATATATCGTTATAAACAATTTGATTTAAAAGTAATGTTTAATACACTTACCTTTTTAAATAAATATATTACCAAATTATCTGTATATATGTACAGTTCTTTGTTTTATTATAATTGTTTTTTCAAGTTTATTGTCTTTCTTTAAAATTTACCCTATATATATAATTATAATATTTAAATTATTATAAACAAATCTTTCTCTCTACGAATTACTTATTAGTTTATAATATTGTAGTACAATAGTGTACATTGTTATTTCCAACATACGTTTGTTTTATTTAATTCCTATTATACTCCTAACGCTTTTTAGAGTTCAGAAAAAGTTACAACTTCCCCATGAGATTTTCGACCGGAAGAGGTACAGAGATAATCGTAGTTTTATCATTGCATCGCTTTACACCTTTAATACCTATCGAGAATAATCTAAAAGCCGCTGACAGCATTATTCGTGGCACGAAATAATGATGCAATGTTAGTCACTGAAGATGCTTATCTGAAAAGATCACGCATGACAGCTGACATGCTGTCAGCAGATGCCTGTTTCTCACGTAAACAACAATCAAGACTTGAACTCGCAACTCGCTTTTTGAGGATTTGTTAACAGAGTAACAATGATGTTAATGTTTAATATTTATTAATTAATTATTACATTGTATAATTTTATCTACATAAAAGAATAAAGAATAAAGTCAGAAATATGCCCAAAAATTTTTGCACTTAAAATGAGATAAATATATTATATATCCGGGTGTGTTGAAGAGAAAGTGAACATACTGAGTGTAAAAAGTGCAAGCAACGCGAACAGACTTAATAAATATAAATGAAATATTTATAGTATAACATATCATGATAAATTTTAGAAATTATTCGTGTTGGATAATAAAATTATAGCAATATTGCCAATTTTTTCTTTTTTATTTATATTTTCTCTCTCTCTCTTTATCTCTTTAATATTACATTAAAAAGTCTTTATATCTATATACGAGTATGTCCATCTTTAAAAAATTGTAATAATTTACATTTAGTTGCCGTGTGTAAATATTAATATCAAGAATATTATATCTTTTGAAATCTTAGAAAGCGATGATACTCAATAGTTGATCATAGTATCCTATCATAATAACAATAATATCAGAAATTAAAGGTTAAGAATATGCTATATCGAGTGTAACGTTGAACGTCAATCGAAACAAACATGCGGATGTGATATAATTATCTTCATTTTAAGAAAATCGTCTTAAAGAATGCAGAGTCATGATCTTCCTTCCCAGTCATTAGAAACTATTATATTATTACAAAGATATAAATTATTGAGATAAAATTAATGGTATATAATTTGAGTAATAATTCGTAGAACTACCATTATTAATGTATATTTAATTATTATTTAATAGTGTAATATTTAATAATAATAATAACAATAAATGTATAGCGAAATTATTTATGTGCGTGTATAAAAATAGTTTTATAATTTTACAAATTGCATTTAATATGTTCCAATTTTTTTATGTTTATATATTTAATATTAATGTTAATGTACATTTTTACATATATGTGTACATATGTAAAAATGTATTTTACATATTACATATGTGTATGCAATAATGTATATTTTTACATATTACAAAATATTGAAAAATGTAAGAAATTATGGCAGATAAAGAACTTTATTAAATAATTCATATTTTTAATTTGCGTTCAAGTTACATTGACTATGATCCGTTTTCTATATTTTTCTCAAATCGTTTTTCCTAATATTATACAGTTCTAATGTTACTTGTGAGTTATGGGTATGAAAGATTGCACGTTAAAAGAGAAACGCTGAAAAGAAGCGGCGGTATTCGTCATTGGAAACGGGCGGGGCAGGAATTTTATACTGCAACATTTCGCGAGAAGCGAGAAAATAATTGCAAGCTCTGTTAGAGCGAGGTAGAGCGAAAGGTAGTGTTTTTGCTAAGCTTTGAACATTTTTCTTCGTCATTTGCAAGAAGAGGAGGTACATGCATTGCGATAAAGAAAGTAAAAGAAATCCAATTAAAAATATTATGCATTATCCTCAGCGTGCTTCGAAAACGAGCTACCGTTCAAAAGCTAAGAGGCAAGTTCATTCAGTCACTGTATATTTGTATAAAGACGTATTTACATATTTAGAAATTTGAAAGTAGAAGAATATAACATACATAACATACTTGTTTCTAAATGTAAATTACATAGACGCTACGCTTTGTCTTAGTGCCGAGACAAAGCGTAGCGTCTATGTAATTTACATTTAGAAACAAGTATGTTATCAAAATTTCTTTTGATATTGGTAAATATCGAAATATTTACAAGTTGACTGAGAGCTTTTATTGGCTACAAGTACGCACATTAATAACGTATAATGCGAGTACGTGTATTCGGAATGGAACGACATGGATCGCAGCATGATCATTAATTGATATCGAAATAATTGATCAACTTTGTAATTAACTGATGGATTCAATATATAAAATGAAATTAAAGTGACACATTCAAAAAAGTTAATTTTTATAATATATATATTAGATTCTTATAATATTTTTTTTATAGAGATTTTACCTATAAATTTGTCTAACATAATAATTACTATTATTTGTGGCTTATATAAAAATACTATTCGAATTAAAGAATCGCGACGTATCGCCTGTTTTAAGAGCTCGGAAGTGAAATATCATGCTGTTGAACGTGAATCAGATCGATGGTTAGCGTCGATATTGAAGCTGACATGTTTTGAAACACATCCTTTTCATCGGTACCAGTTTCTGAATTTCTATTATGAGCACATACGTACTTTGGCCGATTTCTTCCCACGTGCTTATGTAGAAGGGATACGTGTCATGTTACACGACATTTTGTGCACGACTCGCGAGCACCGGAAGAAATTTTGACCGCAAGAAACCCGAGACACCAAGGATCTTTACTCCTGATTCATAGTCCGTATCGAGATTATGTCAATCGACGATCAATGCGGAAGGATTATGCACGAATAAAGCTTCAGTGAAAGTACTGGTCATAGATTTTATTTTGAAAAGAATCACATGTTGTTTTCCAAATAAAATCATGCAATCTCACTCAAAATTAAAATAAAAACTATTAATATAATAGATTTGAAACGCGGTTGCACTTATAATGATTTAATTGTTATAATGTTAGGAAACAATTTGATTATTTGCAATGTATTATATTACGTAAAATAACAATACGTCAATTTCTCAAGAAACAAATTGATATATAGAAAATACTATAAATATTAAATCGTATAACACTTATTATATTACAAACTTTTCAATTTATGATTAAAGAGTTAATTATACTCTTGTAGCAATCGTTAATAAAAATATGTATGTTTATATTTCGATTGTTTTAAAAATGCGTATGTTAACTAAAAATTATATAAGTTAAATACTTATTCTTCTAATATCGGCTTTGTATTATCATCAAGTATTTGTCGAGTTGAGGATTAATCCAAAGAATTTCACTCTAATCTCATAAAATAAATCTTGATAAATCCACATGCATTATATATAGATATATCATTCACGGCATAGATATCATTCAATAAAACAATCGACGACGTGTTGAATGTTCTGATATAATACAGGATCGTTGTGTGACCTGCCATGTATTTCAAGATGCTCATTTAGATGTCTACAACGCTGACATTACATATCCGGCTTTGGATATCCTTTGAATAAGTTAATTAGAACAGGTACAGCTTTCAGTTCAGTTCAAAACAATTTTTTTAGCGTTCACACCAAACTTAATTAAAATAAGAATCATTCAATCCACACTTTACCAGAGGTGTGAGTCTCTCATTGTTAAAAAAACGATGATATTTGTTAAATGTCTATAAGAAAGTATCATGATTAAAGCTGATTATTTAGCACATTATTTTAGGACATTGTTACTATATAAGCTATATATGTATATATGTATAATACTTAATATTTTTTATTACATTATTATATTTCGAAAGCTTTTCTTGTACCTTTGTATTATATCTTGGTAATTTATATTTAAGTTTATTAGCATTTTAATCGTTTTTTGATTCATAATAAACTGATTAATAAAAATTTTTTTAATGTCGCGATGATCATGCCTGAAAATATAAATGGGTAATTGGTATTTGTACGATGTTGTTATTGAAAATATAATTTAGTAGGAGGAAATGATAATTTTTTATCTTGAAATATTTAGATAAATCGAGTGTAAACTTAATATCAATGAATTTTTATTCCGCCGTAGTAATCTATTTGGAACAAAAATATTAATACAATTTATAAAATATTAATATATAATTTGTTAATTATAATTATTATTAAGTTTTATTTTACTTTTAATGTTATTGATTGTATTTGTTTAAAAAGGTAGCAAATTTTATGTATATGTAACGGAAAAAAATTTCAAGCAGGTATATAATATTAAAGACATTTATTTAATATTGTCAATGAAAATGAAGTTACTTAAATTTAATGTTCACATGCATTAAATTTTATGAAAATCCACATAAAATTTTATGAAAAGTACTAACTTTCATGTACACGAAGAGAGCGATTTTACCGAAGTATAAAAAAATTTAACTTAATACAGATTTGAATATAATTTTGTTAGACCGTCAAAATTTTTAAGTATAAGGATACTCAAATTGATTGCTTCAGCAAAATTGTTTTTTCCGTGTACATGTACACAAATATACTTTTTAGTTACAGATACATTAAATTTAATGTAATATCACATTAAATTAAATTTTAAAATTTTACTAATTGTGTAACTTAAAAATATATTAAATTTCATAACATTTTTAACAATGTATATTTGTTATTTTAAATGTTTTGTATATGATTTATTTGTTAAAGATAAAGATTGAAAAGTGTTTGTCTGAAACATTTAACTATCGACATAATCCCTCATGTAATATTGCAACTCAATGTATTTATTTGCTAAAAAATAATTTTGAAAATATTATCGCAAATATATAAAATTAACAACATTAATACAACGTTCATACTAGCAATAATAAATTTTGTTCAGATGTAGAATAATACCTTAATGTTATCTCTTGCAAAGCGTTTACATGCGTGCACGCATCATGTTTGAAAGCAAAAAATAGTATAGAACATCTAAGACATTTCCTCTTGCATCAAATGAAAAAGCTGATGTTACGAGTGCAAGCGGTACATATCAAAGGAAACTTTCTAACGTGCAATGTCTCATCATACAAACAAAATAATAACTGACATCTCGATTCTAATGAGATGGTTGCTGCTACTCGGTGCATTACTGCAGTGCATTGCAATGAATCTGTTAATTTATTTGCAGTGACAAGTAACACATACCATACATGTAAATTTTTATATGTCAAGAAATATTATTAATAAAAATATTATATAATAGTAGATCAATATATCTAGACACTTTATGTAAAACACTTGCAATAATAAAAATTTACTTGGCTATTTGCTTCATCTATCATTTGATAAATAATTTATATTTTTCACGAATATAAGATGTATAAGAACAATTAATTCTTTAATATTTTTTGAAATGTAACATAAATTGAATGCAAGTATGAGGGAATGAAAGTACGCATAAGTACTTATAACGCCGTTACTTTTTATCGTTACTTTGTTATAATATTTGGTATTGATGTTGCGATTATAGTGGTAACACTAACATTGGAAAAGTCAATCGTTACTCGTAACGAATTGGAAAAGTCACTCGTTACTGAAAAAAGTGACTTGGTATTTGTAACAAGTTATTTTTACTTGTTACTTGTAACGAATAAAATAACGTCGATTTGTTACAAATAACGAATTACTTTTCCAGTAAATAATGCATAATGGTGACAAGTTACTTTACAAAATGACTTTCTCAACCTTAGCACAACCTTAGCGTTTAATTAGTTATCGTTAATAATAAAAAATTGCAACGTTATTATAATTCTCTATGTACATACTTAGTTATACTGATTTAAAGACAGTTGCGCATAATAAAAGTGGAATTTAAATAGCTAATAAAAATAGGTGATAGACAATAATATATTCGTGTAAGTTAATTTTATTTATAATAGTCACACATATTCGTAACTGTAATTACATAAGGGATGCAGAATTAAATTGTCTAATACAATTTAGTTAACAAGTAACTAATTTTCAAATTACTTCTTGTCATTCAATTTCTTGTCATTTAAGATGCGGAATTACTACCGAGACTTCTTGCTAGAAAGATCGTTTTCTAGAAATTTATGATTGCGTCGCCATCGACAAATCATGAAGATGAACACATGTAGGCTGTAACGTGCAATCGAGATGCCTTGGTATTCCGCTGTGTAACTTAGTGTCTGTATATCTGTGTATTTCACTCGTGCCGCTGAATACATTATCTCCACCTCCGCCCATCACTTCGCCATTCAGTTTCCTCCTTGCTCTCATCGTCATACTTGTACTCGTCGCCTTCGTCGTTGTCGATCCCCGTACCAACCCACGCAAACGCCGTCGTGAGCCCCGCGCGTTTCTGCCCATGCGAAGACGAGCACAGAAAAATGCGCGTTATAAAGGGAAAAATTTTTCTTTGCCCTGTGATTGGCGGTTGCCGTGGCAACACCCGGGCCACCTCGGCTTCTAATTATTTCCAGACACTGAGAATCGAACGAGCTCTCCCACGAACCGCTGAAATAGCCCGACACATACATTTTTCCGTATCTCCCAGCTTTTCTATCGTCACCATCCAGCAACCATCTTCGTTTCTCCAGATTCATCCTTTTACGCCATCTTTATCTTCAGTGTGTTGATTGTCGATGGTTGATACACGAAGATAAATTGTACGTGAGGATATGTACGCGAGATATATGAGAAAGAAAAAAAAGAAAGAGGAGCAAAGATGGAAGAAGACGAAAGAAGAAGAAATAAGAGAAAAGGGAATGAACACACGAAAGGATCTATCAATTCATTTCATCAAGAATCAATGTAATTTAAGGAAATTCCGACGCGGACACTATTATAGCGTTTTTCATTGACACAGCTGGTACGTACTCAGTGCACATTAAAGCTGTTGTACACTAACCTAATCTGAATGTAAAAGTGAGATATCTCAATTAATAAAATACCCAATGTATATTTTATTAAATACCACAATAAAATATATTGAGGATTTTGCGGTTTTTAATTCGTTTCTATATTTTTATTAAACGTACATCTTTACGTCGATTTGTGTACAACGACTTTAAAGTGCACTGATGCACACCAGTTCTGCCAGTGAAAAACGTTATTAATGACAATGTGATGACTTTAACTAGGTAATTATTCGAATTGATCCTTAACGATGCTAAATAGAATTATTTGATTCTTATTAGAGCTAATTTTAATGCAATGGAAATTAATTATGGATGAATAAGTGAATTTTATATTTGTTTCGTATTAATGAAGATCAAAACATCAAGGTGGATAGAAAATAACATAAACATTGAAAAACGTCCACAAATGACGCTTAAACGTCCAAATAACGTTTTAAGAAAGTGAGGTCTTGGAAGTCGAGTTTGCGTCACTTAGATGAGTGTGTTCTTAATCATGATGATGTTATATCCAAACATTGAACGCGTTGCGACTTGCGACAGGTATATTCGCGATTAAAAATAATAACACAAATTTTTTTTTGTTTTCGCGACAGTAATTACCATCACCTGTGTACGATACGAAATAAGCTTGTAACTCACAGAGCTCGCAAACGACGGCACTCCTCTGCTTGGAACTCAGCAGCGAATCCAACGAGCATCCTACGGACGCAAACACACTTTTCAACTCGCGTTCGCAATTTGCTTTGCACTTCCAATCTGCTTCTCAGGTAGCGACGAGGTAAACACTCCCAGGAAGCAGAGAAACGAGGTGCAACAACGAGTCTGTTGTTTTCCTCGCTTGAAACTTCTGATGTGCTCGAAGGAAGCGTGGGTCGAGAATAGGAAAGAGAAAGACGTGCGAAAAAAGCAAGTTACACGGAAATGAGTGTGTGTGAGAGGGTGAGAAATATTGTAACATTATGATATCTGTGGTGAATAGTTGTGATAGCCATTTCTTAGATCTAATAAATACAGATAGTATTCATTGTTAGTCACGTGGTATACGTGAATAACTTGCGATACTTCTACTTTGTAAGCATGATCAAACGTGGCATTCAAGTAATTTTTTCTTTCTGTATTGCGCGAGTAGCGTAAACATATTGTTTTGAAAAATGCACGTTCGAGCAACTATGCGACCCCTCAAACATACGAAAAGATTTGGAGTTTATGTCCAAAATATATGCGATGAATAAAAAATGTTCGAGTTATTTTAATTAACAAAAATATACGCCCAAGTACGATTAAAATGACTTTTTACAGATGATTGGCATTTTGCAATATTCGTAATTGTAGCTGTAGTCAGTCTTTAAAATTTCTTCTTCCTTGATTTTTTAAAAATTTAATTTAAAACAGCGTTACAAACTTGACGGGTATCATCGTAGAGGATATGTTGTAATCAAGAGGATATGTTCTTACAATGTATTATATCTTTTAAGGTTCGTAAAGAATGTACAAATGCTCAGCTGTCATTATGTGATGAAACATCTGATCTACAAAATGTCACTGACGACGACGAATTCATCGATTGATGCTTGAAGGATCGCCTAAAGAAACATGTTACCGTCAATGTTGCACCGAATAGCAGAAGAATTTAAGATTTCAAAATATTTCACAAATACGGCGGGTCAAATATCTTGGATGAAAGTGAATAGTGAACGATCAAAAAGGAGCAAAGCTGAAAAGATGACAATTTTCCTAGAGGTGTCCGGCTCTTAAGGATAGAATGTAACCCGGCTACATCTCATGTTTCAAAACTTAATTCTTCAACAAATTAGCTTGTATATTGTGGAAGCTTTAGTCGAGCTGCATTTTTATTGGGTTATTTATAAAACGCGCGCGCACCTTTGTATCGCTGCATTTAAATTGATCGACAGAGAGAAGAGAGATATGCCTGAGTCAGGTAAAAAGTATGTTTGCCACGTAACCAGCGACAAAACAAGGTTTCGAATTTCTTAGAAGTTAGTTCGCAAACATATTTATATATGGCGGAGTAAATTTGTTTTTTCTTGGAAATTTATTACAATAAGCTTTTTTAAATAGTTAGTTTTTACAAGCATTAAACGTGTGGCAACGTAGCATTAAAAGTAGTAATTCCATGTGATGGATTCGTGAACAAATGTTAAAAAACTTTATTCTTTTAATAATTCCTTTAATGATGATCATCTTAAACATTTTTTATCTTTTAATATCTACTTAAAAAGTTTTCTTTATTTTATAACTGGAACAGATCTTAGGAAAGAAAAGAAGAAATGACGAATATATACAGTTAAAGCTTTAATTTAAAAGTTTTAAGCAATAGATTGTTTATGGTCTTGAAATAGTAAAAAATATTAATATAAGTTTATATTAATATATAAGTTTATATTAATATATAAATTTATATTAATATATAAGTTTATATTAAAGTTTAAAATATTAGACAAAAATATTTTTGCATACTGAAAACTGTTATAGTATATGCGAGATGATTTCATTATCTCTGCTATGCAGATGCTGTGCTTACAAAATATAGTTCTAGTTTATATAAATGAAAGTGTAGTAAAAAAAGAGAAGCAGAATGAGAATGAATATGTCTATAAGAAAGTTTTTCGAATTTCGTAATAATGCGATAAATTATGAATCGTAGAGCAGGAACGCAATTTCACATAAATTGCATTTCTGAATATCGAGATTGATCGCAAACTCCGACGACATAAATCCACAATGAAATCACGTTTTCTCACTGTAGCGCGACATGTCGATAAGAAAATTGGAAAATTGAATTTTATCAATTTTATCGTTCCATGCCACCAGAAAAAATATCAGGGCTACTTTGGGGAATTTACTACAATCTTTTCTTATAAAACATTTTACCACTTACTTAAGAATTCTAGACATTTATTACACATTACATATAATTGTTTTAGACTCTATATTGAATAGGAAATTACGTATTTATATTAATGCATAATAATTCTCCGTAAATTTTACAAATATTAAAAAGTTCTGCAGTTACGTTCCATTATATACATTAATTAATTTAGAAATTATATGTTATCATAAATTTGTGTAAATTGTTGAAAATAAAGTAAACAAATATTTTCAAAAACATATAGCGCTATTCAATATACAATATGGAATATAAAAAACAGTATATATATAAATAATGTATATGTACAACAATTTAGTTATATAGTCATACAAAGAAATTTTTGACTTTATATGTCAATTTTATTATTTTTATATTTTATAAGATATATATATGTACACAATTTTGATGTTTAAACTAATAAACAAAATGGTCTTTATCTATTTTATTTTTTTGCTGGATTTCATACCGTTACAAAAAAAACCAAACATGTAGGATAGTAATTAATCATTCGTTTAAAATCATTAAAATTTATCTGTTTATTGCAATGATAAATTAGTGGGATTATTATTTTCATATTATACTTAACAATTAAAAAACTGACAATAAGAAGAAAAGGTAAAAAGAATTATTTAACGCAAGTAAGAAGAATAATTGAAAAAGGCATTATATGGTATGCATTTACAAACTTATAGATTTATTCTACTGTTTTCTTTGACGCGAAAACAAACAAACGTTCGCTATTAAATATTATGTTTGTGTACTGATTATATAATTTATAAATAGAGAGAAAAAACAAAGATAAACGATGCCCGTCATATGCCGACGGCTGACGAGTGCCGTCGGCATAGTGAAGATTCCAAAATTTATTCTTTAAACTATATTATTATTTTCTTTTATAAAGAATAAGATTTATACATATAATGTATTTTGTTTAATCATTACAATGCTGTAACGTATATTAAGACAAAGCTAACATTAAAATCTAAAATAACTTAATCCACATATTATATCCACCAGAATCTATTGAAATTTTGATTTTAATTTTATATGTGTGTAGTCAGATTTTAATATTATACATATATATATGTATAGATACTTGTGCAGTTAACTCATTATTTTATTTCAACAATACATATTTACACATACACACATACAAATAAAAATTTATAGCATAGATAAAATTTTTAGAAATGTAGTGATGTCTAGCATAATAGCAAAAATATGTTTATAAAGCTTTAAGCTTTTTTGAATAATATATATTATATATAAAACTTATTATATTATTTTTTATTTTTTAATTCTAAATATTTTACTAATATTTTATAAATAAAAATAAATCATAGCACGTTAAAAAGTATGCGTAATATTATTTTTCTAGAATTAATAACGTTTGAATATATTTAAAAAAACTGTACGTGTTTTACAGACAGTTATATATTTTGGTTATTAAATAAAAGAAAATAAATACAAATTTTTGATTATATATATCGATAGGGAATATTTTTATTAGATAATAAATGATCATATTCGTTTGATTTTTATACATTAATATATCATGACAAAGGCTTCTATCAACACTGAGAGAAATGATTTTGTTATAGGAGCAAATCAAGGAAAAACAAATGTGATATTTGTTAAGAAAACGATCGATTAGTTATTATTGCAAATTAATTATTTCTCATTCGTCAATGTAACAAATGATCAATAGTATCGCTAACAAATAAAAGGTTCATATATACACATAGAAGTCGTAGACGGTCGTACGGTCTCAAATCGTAAGAAATTGACCAATTCTAGTCAAGTATTGTCCCTATATTTGACTGTGATTGATCAGTTTCTTACGACTTAAGATCCCACAAACATCCATGATTTCTATGATAAACGATCCTAAAGTCAATCCAAAAGAAAGGTTCTATATAGTTTGCTTCTATTACTAATAACTGATTGGTATAGACTAGTAGCAATCACAACAAATCAATTTTGTTGTCACATATTCACCGATCACTTGATTATTAAATTAACAAAATTCTTTCTCTCAGTATAAAGAATATAAAGTATAATTTAATTGTAAAAGTTGCGGAAATATTTGTAAAATTAAGACGTTTTAACAAATTCGAATTGTATGTAAATTCGTAATTTATATATAATAATAAAAAATAAAAATAATAAATTTTAATAAATCTGACTTATTATATCAAGATTTCATAAAATATTTGTAATTTTTTCGAAGACGCTTATAAGCATGTAATATGATAGAGATTATATATCGTTAAATATTGTGTAAAATGTGATTATATGTAATGAATAATATTTTTAGAAAATTTTTACTATATAAAATAAATTTATCTCAAGAATTATTATGTCAAAGAGTTTCCGCATTAAAGAACTGGAAAAATATACCTAAATGTTTTCTGTGTAATCTCAATTACATATTTAGATAATTTAATATTGTAAAACATCATTAAGGCTTAAGTTTGTCATATGTTAAGCGTACCGCAAATTTTCTAATATTTCTCAGCAGAATCACACCTTTCTCCAATACAGAGAACGTTTCAGATTTTCATATTTATGACATATTCCATTATGCTTTCCAGAGTTTGAGTGGAGGCACCCATATTGAAATCCCAATGGACAAAAGTTGCGTGTCGTCGACGACATGTCCAAACATTGTCGAGAGCAGATGTGTCGTTCGCCTTTTTACTATCGCGTCGCTTTATTCAGCAACGCGCTTGCGTTGTGCCAAAAGTTTTTGAAATACGCCAAAACGCGTTTTAACGTCCATAGAAACTAACCGGCCGCTTTTCCTACCAATATCCAATCGCTCATTCTTTTCTTCTAAAAAAATTTTTTATTCGAATCTCTTTAATTCGTAGACGGAGAAAATTTTATATTAAGTTTTAATGCAATTTTAAATTACATTTTACTATGTCTTGTATTTTCGAATGGACCCTCACAACAATGTTTCGACATAACTTTTACTATGGTAATACTAATTTTATCACATAAATGAAGTAATTTTTGTTAAACCAGTGCTTAAGCTGGAGAATGAAAAGAGTTAATTTTTACTATGATACGCAAACAAAATTTGCTATATATTTTTTATTATCTTTACTAACTTTTATTCAACAAGTTTTGATTTTGTAATAAAAAATTTTTACTATAAAAAAGTGTAAAAATTACATTATATTATTGTTTTTAAAAAAATGGCTATAGCATTTAAACTTATAATTACACGATGGTCCGCAGCTTCTATCACATTATAGTAATTTTAAATATAAAATTTTCTCCGTATATACTATTCGCATAATTTTTTATATTTGTATATGCAATACGCTATTTACATATATCGTATTTCTTTGTCATCTTTAACTATAAGTGTCAGAATAAAGCGCGAAGCGTGAAAAATAATTTCCTATAATATAGCAGCGTGATATATGCAATAAATTGAGAATAAAAACACATATAAAGGAGAGAAAGAAATATATTAAAATAAAATCAAATATACCAATGACATCCTTGTATTGGGCGTGTTGATCGGTGCGGGTGGTGCTCTCGTAATTTATCCAGGTACAGAAAGAAGACAAAGGAAGAGAAGAGAAGAAACAAGGAAGAAGTATATTAACGTTGTGTATATTGTGTAATGTGATGTCACGCACTGCTAATAAAAAACTAAACATAGAAAGTGGCAGAGCCTGCCAAAGGGCTCAATCGTAAATTATTTCAAAGAGCATGCTCTTCACGTATAGACTTTTCTCCTCTCCCGTCTTCCCTTCTTGTCTTCTATCTCTCTCATTTAAATCCGTTTTTCTCTCTTTGGTTTTCGTTTATTCTTTTTTTTCCTCCCTTTTTTCTACATTTCCGCTCATTCACACGTTCCTCGTTCTTCGTGTGCCTCACGACTTATGTCTATCTTCGTTTATCACAGGCGTACTTTGCGCGAATTGGTATTACAGCGGTACTCCTCTCGACCTCTTCATGCATGCATTTACGCGCGCTGCACATTTCTACGCGTAATGTGCATCCGCGCGCGCTCAAACGTGGATGCGGATGCCAATGCGTGAACGAGAGGTGGAGATGGTAACCACGTAAATTTCGACGAAGATAGAACGTATTGGTAGCGAAGAAGCAGAAGGGAAATAAGGAAGGACGAAGAAATATAAAATGATGAAGGAGAGAAAGAGAGAAAGAGAGAAATAGAAAGAAAAAGAAAGAGATAGGAGGAACCGAAAGAAGGAAAGAGACAGAGAGAAAGAGGCAGGTTGCGTCCTAAGGCTGCACGCTGAGAAATCATTAAAAAAGTCCGAAAACAAAAGAGAAGGGGCGTGCCTGCTGCCAAGATGGCTGTGCCACTGGTGAAGGCAGGAGCTTTTAATTAATGCAAAAAAGTGCGGAGTGGGGCGGTAGAGTACCGGCAGGGGTGGCGAGAATCCGCGAGAAGCGTCTCTCGATTATGATTTTTGCGAATTGTCTTACTGTCTTTAGTGCTATTCTGAATGTAACCTAATGTATCTACATAATATTTTTGGGATATTTGAAAGAATTATAATTGTAATATTTTTAGGATATTTATGAGAATTATGATTGTAATATTTTTAGGATATTTGAAAGAATTATAATTGTAAATGACACAAAAAATTAAAGATCGTCCAATCTTAATCGCCTGAGAAGCGATTTTGCGTAAACTATGCAATAACGAATAGATATGTGTCGGAATAGGTATATGTTTTATATGGTTCAGGGTTTTATTTCCAAAGGATGGAGATATAAAATAAATAGGCACATTTGTAATAATTTTGACTTGAGATTATTATAATGGTAGAATCATACGAAATGCTTATTAAGAAATATTCCAATCAATATTTAAAAAATGCAAGAGACTAAACTTTATTTATAAAATATCATTCGCGTCTTAAAATAATGTTATACATTTCAAGAATTAAAAAAGAATTAATTAGTATATTATACTTAAAATTAAATTTTGTCTGATTATCCAGTATAAATTCACATACATATTGCAGAGTAAACTTTATATCTTTAAAGAAAAATTTAAAAATAAATAAAAAAACGTAATGTTTTATTACATTGAGTCTTGAAATACGATGGTGTTCTCGTAATTTGATGTTTTGAATTTGATTTTTCGCGACAAGAAACGAAAGAAGCCCTTCATATAAAGATCTTCTAGCCCTTGTTGGTACAAGAATCAACATGAAAGAGAAAATATGGATTATTATGGCGGCTTTTGGTTTGCTATACGCCTCGTCTTGCGAAGGCGAGGCCACCCTGCACACAGCTGGAAAACGTGATTATCGGATTTAAATGTCAAATGGCGAGGGCCGCGATTACTCAAGGATCCGAAACTATGTACGAGGCTGGGTGGGTACACGTAAATCGCTTCTAAATAACGAGCTAACGAGCCGACTTACGAGGGAATTCTTCGTCCATGGTGAACGGTGACTTCGGCAACGTTGAGGGTGTCGCGACATGAACCATTTGCATGAAGCCATTGCAAGCAACTCTTGTTCTACAATTTTCGGCTTTATCAGGTTTTATCTATAAAGATTTTTCAAACATGGTATCAGATTTTATTATAATCTTAGTATTATTTTAATTATTTTGGAACTATTTAAAAATTTGCACTACACACGTTCTCCTTTTTCATAGTGTGTATAATATCCAAGAAATAAATATATCATAGTAAGTATACTAATTGTAAGTATTGCATGAAAAAATTATCTTCTATATATATATATACTAATTTTGAACAAAAAGAATAATACATTATGAATTATGGGTAAATGTAATACATAAAAATATGAGTATGAAAATAATAATACTTATGTATCTGTGTATCCATTACCTATATTCGTTAATGATAACGAAATAATTAAAATATACACTCAATAGCAAAATTAAAGCATCATCTATTTTACTCCCCCAAAATAGACAAATTTTAAGACAGTATAACTTTGTCAAAAATCATCGTATCGAGATTTAAAAAAGTACTTCACAGCTTGAAATCTCTACTTTCGCGATCGGTAATTGAGACTTCGATTTGACTGACATTTTACGGAGTTATACGGATACAAATGGAAATCCGTCAAATCTAAAAATTTTGAACAAATTTTACAAATTTCCATGGTTTGAATTAAAAATCGTAAACAAATTCTGTTAACAGCTTTCAAAAGAGTGAATCTTTATCTTTAATTTGTTTTTTTATGAAGCTTTGTACGATTTTTTTTCGCCGAGTTATTCAACATTGAAGTCAAAAGGGGTCGTTTTGCTTCAATGTTGAATAACTCCGTGAAAAAAGATCGTACAACGCTCAATAAAAAATCAAATTAGAGATGAAGATTCACGCTTTTGAAAGATGTAAATCAAATTTTTATGTGATTTTTAATTCACATCATGGAACTTTGTAAACATTTAAAAAAACTCATCAAATTTTTGCTAAAAGGATTGTCAATATTTGAACTGTGGTAACTGTGGTTGTGAACAAAATTCATAAAATAATCTCTATGAGCTCTCTCTCTTCTCTCTCTTCTTCTCTCATTTTTAAGGGAAAAGACTCTACTTTTAATTCTCAAAATTGATTTTCCTCCAAGGAATTTTTTTCACAACGTTACCACAGTTCAAATATTGACAATCTTTTTAACAAAAATTTGATGAGTTTTTTTAAAAGTTTACAAAGTTCTATGATATGAATTAAAAATCACATAAAAATTTGATTTACATCTTTCAAAAGCGTGAATCTTCATCTCTAATTTGGTTTTTTATTGGGCGTTGTACGATCTTTTTTCACGAAGTTATTCAACATTGAAGCAAAACGACCCCCTTTTACTTCAATGTTGAATAACTCGGCGAAAAAAAATCGTACAAAGCTTCATAAAAAAGCAAATTAAAGATAAAGATTCACTCTTTTGAAAGCTGTTAACAGAATTTGTTTACGATTTTTAATTCAAACCATGGAAATTTGTAAAGTTTGTTCAAAATTTTTAGATTTGACGGATTTCCATTTGTATCCGTATAGCTCCATAAAATGTCGGTCAAATCGAAGTCTCAATTACCGTTCGCGAAAGTAGAGATTTCGAGCTATAAAATGCTTTTTTAAACATCTCGATACGATGATTTTTGACGAAGTTATACTGTTTTGAAATTTGCCTATATTGGGCCGGTAAAATAGGTGATGCTTTAATTTTGCTGTTGTGTGAGTGTATAAATATTATTTTATATTTTTATTAATGGTTATAAAAGTAAAAATAGGATATTGAAAAATACTACTGTATTTATCCAATTTAATCACATACATGTGCACATAAATTCCAATTTTAATAGAATCTACTGTTGTCAATGTTAAAATTGCGTTATATTTCGATGTGTTAAATATATTATGAAAAGATGACTTAGAAACGCGATAAAGTAAAAAAAATAAAATTACTAATTTAAAATAATTTTTTATGCGCACAAAAGTACATTTAGTTTTATATTATTTTAACAAGTATCATTAGAGATGGAAAGGTCACATTTACAAAGCTTGAGACAATTTTAGCTTAAAAAACAGTTTTACATTGTATAAAAAAGTGTTGTAGAATTATTTAAACTCAAAAAAGATATTTGTAATATTTAATTTTAGTATTTACAAAACTTTGTTGCTCTTCAATCTTCATGCCAAATGTTTTTACTTACTATTTTTTAAATTGGTAAAATTATTATTAAAAAAAAATAAAATTATGTAACACTGTTCATTAACATAAGTATATAGATACGTATGTATATAAATGTATATGCACATGATAAAAGAACCTTCAGGATTGTCACTCATGAAATGTTTATACTATGTAAATCATGTCTCCTGTAGGAGGCGTTCCACTATCCTCCATTTTTCTTTTTCTTCCGGAGGCGAACGTTCACCGAATTGTAGGTTTTCGTCTTTGACATACGTATGAAAGGGGGAGGGATTGCTTCATATACCCGTGTTCAATTATATGTGCGCGTATAAGGGAAGCGTAAAGGGGGTGGTTAAGTTAGGGCTGACTAGACTGAAAGAGTCGCGACTGAAGGGTTGCCAGATCGGAGCCATTAGTAAAAAAATGTTTTCCGAGGGGTCCATTCTAAGTATAAGTGATATGTAAATCTTTTAAAAATACAGCGAAACGACGAAGGTTATAAAGTTATAATTGACTTACCGATCTGCATTAAAACTTTAATGACAAAATGGCGAAATAGGTATTACCATTTATAAGTAATGTAAAACAAAAAGGATTCACTGTTAAAAAACAAAATAAAAAAGGCAAATATGAATGATATTGTTTGGATATTACTTATTAGATATTATCAGTGTTGAATTTATTTGTTACTTAATTTGTTTATAAAAAAGATTATGGCGAGTTTTTAACTTATAAATGGAAAATTTTCAAAATTTTATTTTAATTAATTTTTTTGAAAATTTGGAATTTTCGGAATTTTCTTAGAAGTTTTAAATAATATTATAAATTGATAAAACATTAAATATTTCACTTTTCAATAACTTCATCTCAATACTCTTATATTATAGAATGATGACAAGAATTGATTTAAGAAAATATTTAGATAAGAAAAACGTATGAATTTATTTAAAAACACAAATCTTTTTTGCTACGTTGGAGAACAAAATTTAAAAACCAAATTTAAAACCAATTTTATCGCTGTCTCTATTAGTTTACGAATAAACAATTTATATCACTTTATATAGTCCAAGATAGTATTTTAGTTCAGAGCGCGAAAATGTGGCTTACTTTTGAGAATTTTGTAAAGAAAATAACTGCACATATTCTTCTATGTGTTTATATACATTTACTTATACATTTTTAGTAAATCTACAAAATTTGAAATGGCTACGCAGAAAAAATATTACGGTTTCCGGAAATAATGATAAATTTCGCCCATCAATATATTTGATTGTGATAACCATAAGATGGATATATCTTTACAACCATAACCGTTGAGATATGCCAACCTTATGGTTATCACAATCGTACTATAGTCCTTATAAAAAGTATTGATGGGCTACTAAAAAATGTATTGATGGGCGACTTTTGGTCATGGCAACCATAACCGTTTTTCCGTGAAAATATATATTAATTTTTACGTTAAGTAAAAACAAAATGTATAAAGAAAAACATGTGTTAGTGGTTAACGTGATTGCAGTCTTCTAATTTAACAGGGTGAAAAAATTCAAAAGAATTATTAGTCATTATGAATGTAGTTAGTTTAAACTAGGATAAATGAAAAATATTGTAAATTGTTAAAATAACGCGGTTTTAAAAAACAAACATCGATGTTTTTACAAAATTTTTGAATTTATTACGTATGAAAAAATAATTAGTTTATAAATATCGCAAAAATTCTAAGTCATCATGCAATAAACAGGCATGTATTTTGTATATTTGAAGTTGATAATTTCAGTAGTTTCTGAGAAATCATGTGATCAACTGATTAAATGATTTCGAAATATGGTTTTGAGGAAAATGTGTTAAAAGTTTTAAATACAATTGCTTGAATTACAAAAATAAAAGTTTAACTTTAATCGATATCGGGACCATACAACAAACTCTCTTTTAATTCAAAACGCTTATATTTTTCATTTTTTTAATAATTATGCTTCATAACAGCTATATCTTTGAGCGCGTTAACAGAATGCATTAAATGGTCTGTGCGCTACAACTTAAAAATATCTATATCTTTGTTATTTTGATGAATACTAGGAACATCTTTTGGGAATTTAATTCTGAGATTCTAAGTATTAAAAAAACTGAAAAAAATTAATTTTTTTAAAGTTCTAGACCAGAATGCCATTAAATAACAATATAGCATGATAAAAAATAATTTGATATAAAATTAGTACTTACTTGCTTATAATAATAATAATTAATTATAATTTTTTTATAATTATTGTAACACGTTCTTTTAATCTATTATAATGAATCATAATTTCAGATGTTAAGAGCGCTGCTACAAAGATGGCGGCTAACCATGCATTACTTCTGCGACAAAAATATAAGTATAAGCCACGAATTTGACAAGAAGAAGAAAAGAATAAAACCATATATCGTGAATAAAAATTTTACCATGGTCCTCGTGTAAGCGATCATTATCCGGCCAACACGCGTTGCGAAAATAATAATGGCGCGCTTTTACACTCGACATATGCGCATAAAAAAATCCATTATTAAAATTCATCGCTTTTACGAAGGTACTGGACTGACAACTTTATCTCAAACCCTACCAATATACATATGGAGGCTTCATGAATCTGAGAACCGCATTAAAATCGAGCCATCCATATTATATATGCCATTGCAGTTCTAATCGCAGCTATTATCATAACGGACACGTTCAACATTTCTACCCGCCGTATTTTTATTTCCCACCCTTCTCGAGATACCTCCCATTCTTTCCCGTTTGACAATATTAAACCAGACACTCAACTTTCAAAAAGAAAACTGACAGTATGGCGCTTTTTCGCACATTTACATTTATGAGCACCGATTGTATCGATGATGCGTAGAAGAAACGGCGTTGATAGACTTATTTCTTTTTCATTTTAGAAGAAAAATTTTATTATAGAAATTTTTAGAAAGTTTTTTTTTCGAATCAGAATAGTTTATTTAATTTTATTAACTCTATTAAATTATAATAAAAAATATACTTTATATAGAAATTTTATATTCTAAATAATATAAAAGAAATATTTAAATCAATACCTATAGTCTAATTATAAAATTTATGATAGTAATTATGTTTAAAATACCATTACATTTAAAATAAATAATTTAAATATTGAAATTAAATTAATTATAATTCTGTATTTTATTTAAGATTTCAAACTTGATAGAAATTAATAATATACATATAAAATGTTTACTAAAACATTTGTAAATAGCACTAGATCATTTTTATATTTATATACAATTAAATTAGGTGTACTTTTATTATGAATTTAATAAGCGTAATAATAAAATAATAAACTGACAATTAATTTTTATTGTATATATTCTTATTCAAAGATGTACTTTTAAATGTTGAAAGATTTACTTAAAGATTACATACAGATTTTTTTATGATATTAAAGATAGCATTAGTGATAATGATATTATTTAAAAAAAGAAATCTCTTGAGAAGATAACTGAAAAAGCACGAGTTTAGTTCGGATGAAGAAAGAAACGAAGGGCGCCTTCATTCGCGAGATATCGAAGAGTACAACACACAATTTTCTCCGGACCACTAGCTCACTACAAAAGATGTCTTCTGCTCCTGACAAGCATTCAGTAAAAACCCTCCTTTTCTCGTGCGGTGGGGTACGGGGAAAACTCGTGCGGAATCGAAAGGACATCGGCCGCAAGATACACGCTACCACGATAGCATTCTTAGTATCCACAGACGAGGATACGCGACAATAGTGAAGACGCAACGACTTTTTCGCCTTTGACAGTTCTAAGTTCTCAGGAGTACTGGGTGTTCCAGCAATATCGATGTATGCAAACTTTGATTTTTGATTTTGAAAATTTGAAGAATATTAATTCACACTGTATACTCAATTTATAAATATTTGGATTACATTGAAATATATTTGTATGGATTCGTAAAACCAATGTAGCTGTGCGCCATTTTGCTATTGTTAATATTTCTTATTTTTTCTTCTTTTTATTTTTCAGCAACGAATTATTATTCTAGTAATTAATTAAAATATGACGAATAGAAGGAATAACTTATTAGTTTAAAATTTTTTTTAAAAGCAACAAACAGGGTAATGAGCCAAGGAGGATGTTAGTGCACTATTAAAATTAATGTATTGACAAATTCGAATACAATATAAAAGTCCCAAACGTTTTGATTCACACTGAACCATTCTCAGTAGATAAAAACTTACAACTTTTAATACATATAGTCCCAAGTCAATGCTTTGAAAAATTGTTGTATAAAGTGAAATTATCTTGTATAAAGTGCACTTGATCTCCATATATATTCGTCTATAAATGTTGAAAGAAGTTTGTTCATGATGTACAAAGAAAAATGTGACAGTCCATGGAATTATTGAAATTTCAATTGTTTCTGTTTGTCTACCAACTTCCATCTGTGTTAATATCAATTTAAGCACACTAGTAATTATAACAAATTGATTATTTCAGGACACTGCCTACTTTCATAGATTGTCACATTTCTCTTTGTACGTTGTGAGCGAAGATCTTTCAACATTTATGGATGTATATATCGGGATCAAATGCATTTTAAGCAGGATAATTTTTGAACAAGAATTTTTCAAAGCGTTGAGATTTGCGACTTTATGTATAAACAGTTGTAACTCTTTACTCACTGAGGATAGTTCAATGTGAACCGAAACATTTGGCACTTTTATATTGTATTTGAATTTGTCAATACATTAATTTTAATGGTGCATTAACATCGTGCTTGATTCATTACTCTTTTACTGCTTTTTGAAATTTTTAATTCTCTGAGGCTTGAGATACTTGCTTTGAATTTTAAAATATTTTGCTTGACATAGTCGGGAAAGCTACTTTAGAGATTACTTATAATAAATTACATTTTATTATAGAAATTGAGTATAATAAGTTCGCGTATTTTATTTCTTATATTATATATCATTTGCTCCAATTTTGAATTATTTTGTGTTCAGATTCTATAACAAAAATATATAAGGTATAAATCTAAAAAGTAACTTAGAAAGTAACTTTCTCAATCCTGAAAATTGATATATGTATGTATATATGTGTGTGTGTGTGTGTGTGTGTGTGTGTGTGTGTATTAATATTTCCTTAATATATTTTACATTATTTATTTACTATTTTACGGCGTTTGTGC
>NW_017257381.1:825547-848224 GCF_001594055.1 Mycetomoellerius zeteki | reverse complement strand
TGCTTTCATTTTATTTCTGTCTCTGTCACTGTGTGGTGTATTTCTTTGGCTTTCATTCGCGTAGATAGACTCCTTTGGAAAATTGCTGATCAAAATTTGAGCAATTTCTCAAATGGATTCTTTCTCGATGAGAAATTGAGCAGTCAATAAAAAGGCTACTCAATCCACAAAATTTGTATTAGGACCACCAAGCATAGGTTTGATGTTGCTTTAATCCGTAATTAATTAATTATTTAAAAACAATAATGTATTCAGTTTATCTTTTTAAATTAAGTATTTAAGCTTTTTATAATTAGGCATATCTTTTAAATGTTCCACTCGCACGTTTATGTAATATTAAATGTATTTATTTAATTCATTTATTATACTTATTTATTCTATTGAGGAAATAAAGTTCTTTTTGAATAAAAGATATTTTTTTCAATATGTATATATGAATTGTTTAAATATTAATTTATCAAAAAAATTGTAAAGCTGGAAAGCTCAAAATTTTCGAGGTTTATAATTAAATTTTGCATTGTTATCATTATTGTTAAAGCTTATGGGTTAAATAAAAAACATTCTTCAACAAAGATTATCTATATAATTCTATTTTAAAAATACATGAGTTAACGGTCATAGTTTCGATATTTTAGCCAGAATATTTTGTGAAGTTATACATTATAAACTTATCATAAATCTTTTGCGTTTTGTGAAATAATAAAAAAAACGAAGAGAAATAAAAGAAGTAATAATAGTTTTACTGTTTGCAGGCAACGGAGCATACAGCCATTTTCTATCACGAGTTAGCTCGTTAGTGTTTAAACGTAATTGCATCACTCGTAACTACTGTATCCCGAGGGTGGTCGAACTGCCTTACGAAGTCGCGTGAGTCATTTTGATTGGATCCAGAAATTAAGGGTGGCAAAATGGCGACCATGAACGTGCTGATGAAAATGCCTTTGGCGATAAATCGACACAATAATAGGATGGAATATTGTATATAATATTAATTTTATGTTTACCATGATGAAAGCTTTACATTACTTCTGTTACAGATATTTGTAAAATTTAAAATTAACATTCTTTACTAGATTTTTAATACTGTAATTTTATTAGAATTATTGCGGTTTTGATAACTTAAATTGATTATAAAAAATTAAAATTTATTACTGAATATATTTAAGAGTTCACATAAAAAGTCAATTATAATAATATACATATTATATTTTTATAAGTTAATTATATATTATTCGCTTTACTTTTATTAAATTTATTTTATGTATTGTAGATAGTAGCGTATACAATATGTTTGTAATTGTTTAATTATTTAATTGTATTGTACAATTATTTAGAATTTTGAAGTCTTCTTATATGTCATAAAAAATGTACTGTGCACATATATGTGCACATATAAAAAAATGCATTGAGTACATGAATATTATACTACTGTATAAATTAATAAAAACATTTTTTCAATCTAATGGGAATAGTATGTGTAAGTGTAAAAATTGGTAATAATATGTGTACAATATATTTTAAATAATAAAATATAGCATGTAAAAAGAAATGTAAGTTACACTGATAAAGAACTTTTTGATGGAAAATTTTTAATTAAAGATGAAAAATGGAAAATTTAATATAAATTTCGTTGAAGATTATTAATGTAATTAGCATCAACGATGATAAATATAAAAAGGATAAAAACGAGGTAAATGTAATGACAAGTGTGTTCGCAAGATACATATCTTGGTATTTTATTTCATTTCATTATTGACGTACTGAATCAGCTTTATCAAATTTATTATCAATTTTTGGCAAACGGCAATTTTATCTCGACACTCGGTCGCTTTGGTTACCCATCCTTTTTCGAAGTAGAGTAACTCCATTTCTCTCTCCAGTCGGCCGGAAGTCTTGCGCAAATGACTGTTCAACCATTTCCGCATGAGGAAGAAATCAAATGAACGCATGATGGATGTCGTAAGGGCAACCGAAGGGACCGAGGAGGGTTTCAGGATAATGCGCTTAAAGATAGGTAGGTGCAAGGAAGAGGTAAGAGTCCCCTTCGGTACTCTCGATGTACCCTTTTGACAATTTTACAGAATGTTTTATCATTTTTTCCTTACCTCTTTTTTTATCGATTATCTATATAAAACATTGGCAAAATTGCGTTAAAAATCATATTGCGTTGCAGGTTTGGAGATGTTGATCGGTCACAACAAGATTGTATAGTTAATAAATTAAAATATTTATCTATTTTACCTTCATGTTAAACTACTTTAAGTTCACTTGTGAACTTTTTGATTTCTAGATTTATTTAACTTTGTGCATAATACTTATTTGTCGTAAGAACAAAAGCGGAAATATTACATTATATACATTGGTAAAATAGTGTAAATGATAAACAATCGTATGCACAATAAGTTAATTTAAAATTTACAGAAAAACATATTTATTTTTTCCTCTATGATAAACAGTATTATTTTTATAATTGAGAAAATAAAAATAAAACTAGTGTATTCGAAATATAAGTTATTAGTTTGTATTTGACTTCTGCAACTAAAGAGGATTTAAATTTGGAGTCGAAACATTTGCAGTTAACTTTGTTGGTACGTTCTAATTGTTTGTATATTATATTTTATCACCTTATAAATATATTATTTACGCACTAACTATAGTAATAACCACGGTGGTTCATATAAGCATTTTACATATATTCAATATTTGAGAAAATTTTTTTGTGTTTAATTATATTTTTTGTCCTTATTTAAATTGGAAATAATAGGATTGCAAATAATGACGTACCTAATGATAAAATTAATTAAGATATACTGTGCTCGTTATCTTTGACATTTTAAATATTTATTTGTAAACCTGCATTTACAATAATTTTTTGTAGATAATAATATGTTTGCCATGTTTCCACCATCTCTAGTAGGTATTATATCAATTTATTATGTACGTGCAATAATCTTTAAAAATGAAAATATATAATATTGTTAAAAAAAAGAAATAGAAATACATTCCACATGTGTACAGTAAAGGCATACCGTATCTTACCTCACATTTTAGTCTGATTTCCTCTGTGCCTTCGCTGGTGCAAATTATCAACTCTTTTCGGATTCCATAGATGGTACCATCTTTGAGAATCCTCAACTATCGAGAGCTCCTAGGAGAGTTTCCCTACGTTTCTTTGCTATCCCCCCTTCATGGAAGATACAGATCGCCATAAGAAGAGAACTAGAATGGAAATGGCCGATTCGCGTACACAGGTAAATAAGTACGCGTGTGAACGACACACGTGCACCTATGAAAGGGGTTGGTGCCAAGGGAGGAGAGCACCATGGACATAGATGGGAGAATGAGGGAAAGAAGTGGGAGGAGAGGAATACCACGAACGACAGCCCCAACCAGGAATATTCATATTCCTATTCCTGATGTTGGCACAGCCTGCGGGACAGACGTGTTCAGGGCTGTGACACTCCGCCCGCAGTGAAAAAAAAGAGTGAGTTGACAATGCAACTGGGGTTGCGATTTAAATGCACTCGGCGCCGATTGGCGGACTAGCGGGGTAGTGGGCGTGGCCCCGACGGTGCCTTATGATTTTATATGTAGCCTCTTGATAGCATAGCATTTCCCCTTCACAGCCTCGCCACCGGTCCATCCATCCGCCAACGATGCTTCCCCCTAACCCCCTCTTTAGGTGTAAAACCCAACCGCCCTACCTCTCTCGCTTCTTCCTAGTCTTCTGTGGCCCCCTTCCACTATTCGCTCTTTCGTCATGCGAACCCCTCGTTGCAGCCGCCTATACTCGGACGAATGCATAAAATGCATGTAACTGTGAGGAATCGCCTGCTTCAAATATGACGTACATAATAGATGCGGAAACGCCTGGCAGCATCCGTTAGCTGTCAAGCGGTAAAGGTAGGGGAGAGGAGCGATAGATAAAATGGAAAAAAATATTTTTCCGAGGTGTGTGCGTTCAGACACGTGCGTCTTTGCTGCACTCAGACTTTACTTGCGTCCGCTCTCGCTCGAGGGAAGAGCGAGCGTAAGTAAAGTCTGAGTGTAGCAGTCCAGTCTTTCAGACTAAATATGCAAACTCCAAATTTGTTTTCGTGTCTGTCGTGTCCTCTTTGAAGCTATTAACGTGTAAACGCTTGCCATCTGAATTAGTACGCTATAATGGGAATGTATAGACGATTTACAGGGTGGTTGAGTGATTGTGACTCGTGATTATATGTAGAAATTTGCACTTACTTTCATATATAACAAGAATGCAGAATTGCAAAAGAAACTAAAGAGCTCCATATCCTATATTAGTTATTGTTATAATAGCGGTAGAGTTTAAAAGTTTTTTCAAGTAATACGTTAAAAAGTAGATTGATACGCTACATGAATTTGTAATGGAGTTTTACACAACATTTTATAAGAATTACGGCTAAAGCAGAACAAATTAAATAAGAAAAAATTCTTGATTAAATAATAATAAATTATTAATTATTGGATTAATATAAATAACGCAAATAAAAAAATAGCTTATTTCAGTTTTTTATTCTAAGAAATTATCTAATTCTGAAAGTTTCAATTTGAATTGAAAATTTAAATTTTTTAAGTAAGTCTATGAGTACAGAACGGTTAATAAAATCTGCATCTGTAAATAATAGTAGTAGAAAATATTTTTTAAAGGTTATTTATAGTTTTCGATAACTCGTAAAATAAATAGGCTTTTATCGAGAATGGTAGTTGCATGTATTTATCAGAAGTCGAAACGAAGGGTCTGCCTGGAATCTTCATCGAGTAATGAAGCAACAAAAGAGCTCGATCGATCGAACACTCGATGAGGAAATGACATAATATCGTAATGGATTTCATGGCCGCGAAGCGGATGGACTCCGCTTTTTCCACCTAATGGTTACAGCAATATGATCTCCCGACCGATATAATAATCACGATGATCGAGTGGCTTTAACCATCGTGGCACGATGCAGATTACAAGTTGAGAATTAATAAATATAGCGGGTAGCAAAGAACCCTCTCACTGTCCTTCCGTTTAGCTGCTTCAGCACATCAATATTCATAGTGAGAACCCAGTGTCGTGTGTTCGTGTGTCCAATGTCGTTGTCTCGATTTCTCTATGGCTGTGCATTTTGGCATCTCTGCGCTGTGTCCGCGCCGATACGGTGCAATTACGTTTTCCAAAGTCTTCGAGCACACGAAGTATACAAACATATTTACCGCCCTTATTCTGACCAGAATATGATAAAAATGCTGGCCTGTCAAAAGGGGATCTTACAAAGGTAATTCTCGAGTGCTTTCAAAGATCGTAGCCAAAGGAATTCGTCGTGACGCAAAAAAGTGTAAATGTGTTTTTATATAATATTATGCGCAAATCATTCTTAAATTGATCGATGAACAGTGTTACGATTGAATTTTGGTTATGTTCCGACATATATTGCCAGTGCCTACTGAAAATCTATAGTTTATATTACGTATCTAGATTTTCAGTACTGGCAAGTAACAATGTATATAGGTATCGGAACACGCGGCCTCTGTTATGACTTATGAATGAATGTCATATAAGAACTAAATAATGTGCTGCTTATATTATTAAATATGTTTTTAATTTAAATTATCAGACATATATACAATTTCGATGTTTATACTATATCGAGGGGATAACCACTTAATGTAATCGTGGGACAGAGTTCTCGAAATCATTAAAAAACTCATATGAAATTTCTATGTATAATCCGATAATTACATATGCAACCATGAGAAATCATTGTATAATATTAAATAAAATCGTATATTTTACCAAATGATTTCATATGTAGTGAAAAAAATTATTTATAATCAGATGAAATCATATGAAATCAAATGATATCATGTAATCTGTAGGACAATATTTCAGCTAGTGGTTACTCCCTCGTACTATATATATTAATAATATTTTGATAAATAATATACTTAGAATACTTTGAGAAAATTGTGTTGTGTTTAAGTACTTTCTATTAAAATAGTTTCTGTTCACAATGCCGAGAAGAAAATAATACTCTAGATTTAAATTATCACATAGTTTAGCAGCTGCGTTAAAACAATAATCTTGAATGCCGTTTGTAATGCATACACATTCATATTTCGCACCTTTACAGTCCTCTTTTTCTGCAAAAAGAAAAAGCGAAAGTAGCGTGATAAGTCTAAGTAGCATGCTTCTCCATGTATGACACTACACGCGTCGAGGCTACTAGAGTAGAAGTGCTACAAGATTCTCCAGGTTTGTTAGTAGAGTTAGCCTGTTGCATCTTCGATAGCTTCAGGCTACGCTGAAAAACTCCTGGCAAGGTGTAGTGCAGGCCAATACTGAGGGGGAAAGAAAATGTCGGAAAGTGCCGAAAGCGACAGAGATCCTCTTCTCTTGCCTCTTGAGGCACTCAAGTTACTACACATCATTCAAGGTTCTAATCCGGCCTTACTAGGTGTTAATACAAAACCATTCTTAATCATACAGCATCAAGATTTTCATTGCAATTCTAATATAATCTGTATCTAATAATCTGAGTATCTATATATTTTATAATCTACAAATGTGATAAATGCATACATAATTGTTTAATTAAAATATTATTAAACCACGTAATTATATATTTGTATATAAATATTATTGTATATTGTGTATTTTGTATTAAATATAGATTTATATAGATTTAATATACGATATATAATAACGTATTGCATTTTTCGATCTTATTAATTAACTGATAAATCATTAACTAATAAATCATATATATAAAGTAATTGTTGCTTATATGTATATATATATATAACACTGTAGTTTATTTATTAATAAAATTATAAAACTGTTATGAATTATATCTTATTAATCTTTAATTAATTAAAGCGTGTTTTGTTAATACTTTTATAACTTCTATATGTAGCCAAATTCATAAATCAAACTAATTGAATTTTATGCAAGCCAATTGATTTTACAGGAACATGTCAAGTATAGTGTTTGTTTCTTTCTAATATACAATAATAATAATAACAACAAAAATAATAATAACAAGGAGTGAGCAGCATTAGATTAATGAGCATCAAATGTGTAAGGGAATCGAATTAACGTTCGCTATTCGAAAATTCTACACCCAATCTTCGACATGATGGACATATCAAATTGGGAGCAATGGCGTGTGATGGAAACGCAAGTCGTTCGAGTAAGATGCAATTACGACTGACTACTTGATTAGTTATTAGGAAGTGCTCGAAACTGTCAGACAGAGATGACGTGGCCTTCCCATCTTCGATTTTCACTCTGTGTAAAATTGTTATAAAGTACACCTTACGAGAAAATAAACGCGTGTGTTACTATTAAATAATTATTACTATATTTTAATGGAAATTGAATAATTGTATTTAATAATGTGTGTGACGTAAACAGTTCTATATAATTTCGACAAAAATGAGTTTAAAACGGAATAATTTGAAAGACAATAATAAAAAAAATTATTTTGATATAATCATTTATAATATTTAGGATGTATCGTAAAAACTAATACAAAAAATTTCAAAAATAGTTAGGCTGATATTATATATTTAATTATTCAAATGCCGATACCTTATTATTATACATATATGTACATACATATAATTAAATGACGATAAGTTTACTTAAAAATACAAAAATAAGAATGAAATAACTACTTATATTTTTGTTGTACTATTGATTCATAAAATCAACATATTATATATGTTATTACATTTAAAGAATTTTCAAATTTTCGTAATAAAATGGCATTCAGGTTAATTCTTAAAGAGTAAAAGAATTTGCTTTAATATAAGAAATTATAGAGAAGAAGGTGGTATTTTGGCCAATGTAGATATAATGGCCCCTTTTAATATTTCCGCTATTAAGTGGCGAATTCTAGCGATTACTTATGAAATTGTTTGTTTAGTAGAGTTCTCTGTTACAGCACGACACTAATATACCAATATACAATAGTTAGCATTTATTTTAACGTATATTTTTATTTTCAAGCATTTTGCATATTTTCCTATTCTTTTTAAACTTGAATGTATCATCACCCGAATATATATATATATGTTCTTTGTTATTTAAAATTTTATTTGGCTGTATACATTTCGAGTTATGCAAAATAAAACAGTAATGTGACATTGCTAAATAAAACAGTAATATAACATTTGTTAATGTAGCCCTCTAAACGTGCTGATTACTGACGGTCTCTTTTTCGAAGTTTTCATATCAAAATAATTATTCCGTAAATCGATTGTAGCTCTACTGTTAATCTATAGTTTATATTACATGTATATAGATTTTTAGTATTCTGAGCAGTCTTATATGCTGAAGGAGTTATGTATACATATATTTGCATACATATATTTAAATACATATATTCTACTATATTTTATTTTTTTATTAATTTTGTAATTCCTGTTTTTTTAAATAAAATCAATTTTTTCTGTTTTTGTGGAAGGCCATATTACCATTTCAGTTTTTCTTCGAGCGATTATGCAATGTCGCTACATTTTTATAAATAGCGTCCTAAGTAATAAAATTTCGTAATTTTGAGTCTAGAACCGATTGAATAACATTTTGATAAATGTATCTAATTATTAAGTTTTAAATTCAAATATTGATTATTAATCAAATTATTATACAAAAAATAAATGGGATGCCATAATATCACCTTCACCATTATAATATTTGTAATCTTGAAATCACTTTTTTAAAATGACAATTTTGTAGAAAACATTTGTTTTTTAATATTTTGAGCTTTCTTTATTACATTATTATAGCATATATACCTATACATTCATCTCAGTTAAAATACAATAATATATGTTTTCATAAACATGTATGTATGTACGCATATTTATATAATGCTTTATTAATTCGTTACGTTTCGGAAACATTTTTAAAAATATTCATATAATAATTATATAAACTGCATCTTAAATAATATTATCATATAAGTTATATTTAAATATGAGTCTGCATATAAGTTATATTTAAAATCTAATCTATTATATACCTATACGTATTTAAAAAAATTAATGTACCTATATATTTTTTGAATTTATCATAAAATCATTATATAGTTGAATCCCTCTCTCTCATTATATAGATCATTTTTAGATATAATAACAATAATATTGAAAAAAATTTGTGACGTTAGTATGTGCTTCGTTATTACCTTTATCATTCGTTATAACGTGACAATAGTTTTAGCGAGTAAAAGCGTATAATGTGTATAAAGCGTAAAATATGAAAAATAGCGCGCGTGTGATCTGGATGCATCTTTTTTGCATGCTTGTACCTTTCTTCATTTAAGTTCTCCACCATGCACACACACATACACACACACACACACACACACACACATTTCCATCTGAATCTTTGATCTTGGGCAAACATGGCCGCTGTAATTTTGTTGTTAGGGAGGCGTGGCACGTGTGATACCATCGTACCAGATGGAGTCACGCGAACAAGAAATGCACACTCTTCGGAAGGTTCGCCACCCTTGAAGAGGATTATTCGAACGTGATGTAATTGTGCATAGGTATATGAGTATGCGTGCGAGCGTGCGTTAACATGTATGGGTATGTACATATACGTGCATTAGTATGTACATAAATTTATGAGTGTAGTTGTATCGCAGAGAGCGTAATTATTTCTTAGTGGTGGCGTACAATCCCATTGCTGCAATTAAAATGCCGAAGAAAAGGCGCAGAATACGATAATGAGAGCGGCCAAAATGCAAAGTCCCATTAGATATTTTCGCACATATATCTGAGGTAGATATAAAACGATATTACTACGTAAAAGAGATGTATCGGAAATCGCTGAAGTAACAGTAAGTTTATAATTTTTATTTTGAGCTTTTGAGCTTTTCTGTATTGTAAAATAAAATTAATAATTATGATGCTATATTAATTCAAAAACTTTATTTTTTTAAAAATTATTCTGTACAGAAAAAATCGATGTGTTAGTATGTAAAAGTTATCTTATACAAATACGTAATAATATTTTTGGATAAAGCTAAGCTAAAGCCATATTAACATAAATTATATTTGTAAATTATTAAATTAACTATGCGCGCGTGACAAATGAAAGCCATAATGTTTAAATAAATACTTAATTATTTAAGTAAGATACGGTCGTAAATGAAAGAGATATATGGAATAAACTTTTATGTCAACAAAAATTGTGATAAGCTTATTAAGAAAGTATAAATTTTAAGTTTTTTAATTTCTGTTACATTTTGTAAGCTTCTTTCTACACAAAGATTTTAATTGTTCAAATTTCGTAAACTATCTCAGTAAGAAATAGTTTTTATTGTTTTGCAAAAATGGTTATAGAATAGTTCGCCAAATTGTTTGTGGTGACACTCCCAATACAGCCGACGCATTCCGAACGCTGGTCTCAGGATGATTGTCAAAATGTTGTAAAATACGATTCCCTGCCTGCAAATCTCTTCGTAACGCTGCTTGAAATCGGTTGTTTTCTTGTCGAATTGAAAATGTTCCAGTCTCTCGCAATCTATTAAATGTCAACATAAACACTCTTCGGTTTGGCACTCTTCTGTTTGGAAATCGTCGTGCATATTCTCGCACCGCCTTTAAAGCATTACCGTTGCAGAAACCGTATACAAAAACCATATCAGCATATTCACTATTAGAATACGTACGCGGCATATTGCAAAAGACAAAATTCATCTACTGTTAAAGGCTTTCAAAGAGCGACTGACAAATTCATAACAGAAAGTGGAAAATGTAATCAAATATGTCGGTGCTAGATATGGCAAGAAATGTAAACATTTTTTTTCGATTTCTCTGAAACGGAGCAAAAACGAGCATATGTCTATAGGACTTTTTTTCTTAGTTTTTTACTCCTCTACACGCTCCCGAAGTTTTGCGATTTAATTTGGAAACACCCTGTATAATATAGAGATATAAACTTAATACTTACTTACTTAATTTAAAATTTGAAATAAAATATAACTTCAAAAGAAATTTATAAAATATCTTTATTCTCCGCAAATTTCTTAAAATATGTTTGTACAGTCGATTATATTATTTGTCCAAAGTGAAAGAGATATCAACATATACACATTCACACACACAAATACAGACACAAAATAATAAAGTAGTTGCTAGCAGTTAATGACAATAAAGATATCTTCGGGTATAATTTGAAAATATTTTTTAATACAATAATGACACTTATTGCTAATTACAAATGTTACGATGTATTATCGATTTGATTATCAATGGTTTGATTCGCGACATGGTGGAATAACGATTAGCCAGAAATTAGAATGCCGCAAATGCGCACGAAGAGAGAAGATCGATTTAATAATTGCGGAACCGTGACTGTCGAGGAATGAAGCAAGGAACGACTTTGACCGGTCGCAGCCCGGGGCGCCCATAGGAACGCGTTGTCTCCGAATAGAGCTAATCGTATGGACAGAAGGACTGTGATTGTTGCCGTATCGCAGTCCCTTAATTGGATCGTATAATGAGCGAATGACGTGCCGATTCCCAGCCAATACCGGACGTGCTTAGACCAAGATCTGACACGAACGATAAATCAGGCCAATTGCAGCGTGAGAACGATCGTTTGCTTGGTCAGCTCGTGCCGATGCAGAATTGAATCTCGTTCTGGAACAAAATCGTAGCGGAAGCCCTGAAGATGATTCTTGTTAAGTTCGATCTTCATACACCATTTCTAGAGTAGAACAGCCCAAATGGATATAATATTATTAAGGGCAAAAATGATAAAAATTATATTTTCCATAAAAACGAAATTATTAAAGTATTAAATATTTCTCTCACGCATGTGTGATTGAAGTTAAGTAGACTCAAAATTGATATTGACGAGAAATGATATAAATATACAGATATAAATTTATTCTCCTATACAGTACATTAAAATACATTCTGCTTTCTATTACTAAAGAGAAACAAATAAAAAAAAATTTTGCTCCTTTGAATCTTTAATTTAAAAAATTACTAAAAAGAAGTATCTAAATTTTTTATCGATAATTTAGCTTTATCTAAAAAAGAAGTCGCAATCTCTCAGTTTTCTATTTGAAATTAATAATTATAATATAAGATGCTATACTAATAATTCAAAGACTTTATGTTTTTTAAAAATTATTCTTTCCATATCTCTCTTTCTCTCTCTCTCTCTCTCTCTCTCTCTCTCTCTCTGTATATACACAGAGAAAATCAATGTATTTCAGTATATACACTTTAGTGTAAAGTTATCTTATATACAAATTCCAAAAAGAATTGCTATTTGATTATTTTTATGTTTACTAAATATTCATACACTATCGCTCATGAAAGTTCTGACTGCATCCGCATAAATTTTATTGAATGGTCATGTAAAAAATTAGGACATAGTTATAGAACAGTAATTGTGTTATTCTTTTATAATTTTAGAGTACTTATACCTTACACTTATAATTTGTATATGCATCTTGTACATATACTAACATCAATTGCAAAAGCTTTATAAATTATTTTTAATTTTGTATGTCAAAACGAATTGACTTTATTTTGCAGAACATTGATCGATAGTATAATCGATAAATTTTAAAAATTTGTTCAGAGGTGGGAGCTTATGCTATAATGTAGGGGTATGTAGGTTGTCAACTTCTACGAAATAAAGACAATATATTTAACATATAAAATTAAAAATAATTTATAAAACTTTTGCAGTTGGTATGTGTACATACAAGTATTCTAAAATATATAAAAAAAATAACGCTATTGATGTAAATTCTAATTTTTTACAAGACTATTCGATAAAATTTATGTCCGAATTTCCATGAGCGACAGTGCATATAATGTAGAACGGATAAAGTAAACATTAAATATAAGACATTATAAAGCGTCAGCGAATTAAGAATAAACGGTTGATCTGACTAAAGGAATGTACTCCGTATCTTTCTTACAAGAAAGCGCGAGCATTGAATTGGCATAATCTCTCAAATGTCTCGTTTCCAACAATCGCGCGATGTCGTTATTGAAGAAACGAGAGAGAGAAGCCTGGTACATAAAGGCCACAGAGGCATCGTGGGAAAGCCAGTCTTAAAGTTTAATATTTAACGAGGGTGCTCTCTTCCCTTTTCAATTTTTCTCTCCTTCTCTGTCTCTCTCTCTATCTCTCTTTTTCGTGATCGGCTTGTGAAAAAAGTATTACGTAATTCCTTTTGAAGCCGTATCCAATGCGCCATTAAGGGCGACCGCGATCTCTTCGAACTTTGATGAACTTCAGGATATTCGCCTTAGCTTCATGGCTCATGTTACTGTCTCATTGTTAGAGGTGCTTTTCTAAGGGAGTTTCATGACTTTGTCTACGATATATTGATAGATAATTTCATGATAAATATACAAGTTTCTAACTTTTCAAACGAAACAGTCAATATATTTTTTGTGAATTAGAGAATAGAAAAGGAAATATTCAAACACACACAAAAGAGATATTATTATGTTGTTGTTATTTTTGTATGTTTACTGAATACATTTAATATTATAATAATTACAATAAAATAATGGTAAAGAAAGGATTGATTTTTTCCTGTTATAAAATTTTATTTTCTGATTAAACTTTTTTACATACACATTAAAAATAATATTTAAAATAATTAAAGGAATGTAAGAAATATATTATAAACAGAAATATGGTATTGGTTGAGTACAAATATGAATGTACAATAATTACGCGTAGTAATAATTTTTAACCTTTTCTAAATTTAATATAATTGGAAAGAAAAATTATACTACTGTTACAAAATATTTATGTGCGTGTATGTGCGTGTACACGCGCGCGCGTGTATATGTGTGTGTGTGTGATTAAAAGATAAATTAACAATCCTTTTTAGTTAACGCGCCTGTTAACGTGTAGCAAGTATAATTCCATAATAAATATCTAATTATGCGAAATACAAATTGTCATTTATTGTATATTTTACTGCACCAGTTTAAAGAAATTTCCATAACAAAGTCTTTGCAAAAAATAAAATATGCAAAATCATTTATGACAATATGATAATTTCGATGTGCATCAGAAGCAATCAAGGGCGCGTAGTTGAACAATAATTAACGAATCACGCTTTTTCCATTTATTTTACAAAAATCGCTTTCACAGAGATGTTAATCCGCATGTAACAAACGCTGACAAACCGATCGTTTATCGCAAGAGAAAATATTCAAATATCAAGCGTCAAAGTGATGCAAATTGGTACATTGTCTATATAAAAATTTTCCACACGATCAAAGTACGGACACTTTGAATAAAATAAATGTATACATATACAATATAATATACGTTTACATAAAGTATATAAAAATAATATTAGAAACACGATATAGGACATTATGAACTATAATATGTAGAGGAAAGTGTGTGTGTCGCCGATACTGACACAGGTCTCTTAAAGTGACACCCCCTTATTTCTCAGAAACTGACTATTGCATTTTATTAATACTAATAAAATCATGATCTATTTAGCTAATTAAAGAAGTACAAACTCATAATTCGTATATTTGTGGCTTGTTTCTATACCAAATCAGCTAAAAACGAATTCTATGAAAGCGAAAATAAAATTCTTACGATTTTCTTTTGCAAATTGCGTGGTTTAAATAATAGTGACTATGTATATTATTGACAATATTACGTCGTTTTAAATGCTTGTAGTTTCCTAAATCAGTTTTATTTATATTATTTTTTTCTTAGAGTCTTTTGATAATACGACTTTAAATTTAAAATTGGGGTGCAGCATGAACCACATCTGTCTGTAAAACAGACCATGAGCTAACTTAATCTTTATAATGTTGCTTTATAATATCAAATAAGTCTATTGGAGCTGAAAGCAATCATGCATATATGGAAAAACTCTTGAAAAACTATCGTATTACATATTTGTATCTTGTAGAACAGCATAAAATAAATATGCATATAATTCAATAAAAATGTTTTATAACGAAGTGAAAAGATTCTGGAAAATCTTACATACATTCACTTATAGGTACTTTATACAGATAATGCTTGTAAAATAAAAAGAATATGAATATGTAGCATTACTGCCTACTGTATCAGTTTTGGAGCCCATTTTGTCAGACGCTCATTTTTACTTACCTTACGAAAAAATTATTGCAAAATTGCAAACAGTATTATAAAAATATGCTATCTGATAGAGAGAGAGAAGACACTTTTCAATTTGTACTTACGTTTTTAAAGTTTTGTTTTTATCTTTTGTTTAGGAAATTGTCTAAAAACAAAGTGGTAGTCGGTATCGGCGACTTTCCTCTACTGTTAATACTTGAGACTATTACGCAGTAAGTGTACTATTACGCAGAGTTAAATAGGAAGTTTTGATCGAATTTCAGTTCATTTCTGAGCGCGCAGAAGGCAGCACATCCAGAATTACCGACCGGACATCTGCTGCCATCTGTTATATTCTTTTTAAAGCTGATCTTTTGTACAAAAAGTTGTTAGAAATTGTTCGACTGTCTAATATAAATTCAAATATCGTTTCATATTTATTTTATAGACGAGATCTGAGTTTAGATTTTTAATAACTATGAATTTAAGTGCTCAAATGTCGATTTATTGTAGCACAATTAAAAAAAAGAATAAACCCTCTTCTTTTAAATTTATATTCTTTTTCAATTTAAAAAAAATATGTAACATTTGTTAATTTAAAAAATTAAGAAAAAATATTTTTTATTAATAATATTATATTTATATGTCTTTACATAATTAAATAAAAATTTGACTTTTTTTAGATCAGTTGAAATTACAAACAAACGAATTGTTAGAGCTATATAAAATACGCACTTAAAATTATGACTGTAAATAGATAAGGCATGTATTTAAAAAAATTGTGTGTGTGTGTGTGTGTGTGTGTGTGTTAAGAATATTTTTATAAGCACTTTTCGCTTGATATTATTCAGAAATAACATCAAGCGAAAAGTGTTTCAGAATTTAATTGATATTATTATTAAGGCGGATATAATTATTAGCAGACTTTTAAGACTACATTCTTCAAAGGTATAAGAAACAACGTTACCAAAGAGTTCGTTAAGTCGCAGTTGATGCAATAGGGTTCGTAGTTCAATTTTCAAAAACTAGATTGAAGATATGAAGATGCGTCAGTATGAACATTGTGAAAATCTCAAGTGGCCGTGGATACTCGAGGACTCAGGAGTGAAGATTAAGAGAAAGACTACCAGTTAGAGGCGATGACTGGCTGACTTTTTTGAGAGGCAAAAATTATCTTGTCGCTCTTCGGATGATCTCTGGGTGGTCCGATTCTCTCGCATCGAAAAGCTGCAAACTGCGACCAGTATTAATAAATCATTTTAATAACAAAAGAAGAAAACAGGAACGAAGATCACATCTTAATTATTATCAATCATGATACAAATATAATTACAATTAATTACATACGTATAATATTAAATTCGAAGAACTATTAAATACAAACATTTTGAAAATTAAAAATTATTAAATCTTGAAGAATATAATTATCCATAAATAATATATAATTATAATTCACAAAGTATGAGTTAGAAAAACTATAATTGTTTAATGATATAATAAGAAAATTTTTAATTATTTTTATTCTAACTTAAATAATATAAAGTTGATCAATTTGACATAATGTTTATTTTACTATTAGTTATCACTATTTTTTAAACAGTTAGCAAAAGCAACATTAATTCTTCGATATCAGCCAAGTTTAAGTAGGTGAAATATCAATATTATCAAATTGTTGATGTTATTTATTCTCGAAGTACATACATATATATATATCTTACTTCTATTTAGGGCATAATAATCTGAGTAACGCACAACAACATATTCCATCGGGTTTCCCCGCGGTGAAAACAGGACGAACAAGTTTTAATGATCGGACATCCTTCGTAACAGTTATTCAACTCAAGGGCGGGCTAAGCAGAAAGAGATCCGGCTCGTCCGATGGAAGGAATTCATGGAAGGAGAAACGGCAAGCGTCCTTCCTTCAGCAGAGGATACTTAGAATTAATCAGGAATGCTGTAATTGAATTTAACGTCCGAATTGAATATTTTCGCTTACAAAGAGACGAGAGAGAGAGAGAGAGAGAGAGAGAGAGAGAGAGAGAGAGAGAGAGAGAGGGTGGGGGGGGGGGGATCAAGGGGAGGGTAAGAGTATGGTGATATAGATGAAGGTATGGGAGAGTCTGTGTAATTGGAAAAGCTTGGGATTAACAATTTTGCAAGACTCGGCGAAAATGTTCTCGAAAAGAGGATTGGCAAGGCAAAGAGATCCTTCGTGGCTCTATATTTGTATAAGTATATATTCCATGTATATGTGTAAAAGAGATAGACGTAGTTTATCGGTATTGACATTGAGCTTCTTCGGCAAAATCTAATTTGAGAAATTAATTTATGAGATTCTACATTGAGCAAGTTGGCTAAAATGGCGATCATGCAGAAATTTTGAAAAGGCATATAATATATAAATTTGCACTTGTAAAGTGTTTCGTGAGAGTCCTCTAATATCAAGATATTTTATTTTGCATTGCATAAAAAAGACTGTTGAGATATTAGATACTTTTAAAAACAAAATTGTTTGTTTACACATTTTATATGTCTATGACATTTGATAAAAAGTTATAAAAGAATATTCTAATTTATGAGACACTTCTCTGTTTCTTTAAATATATAAATTTTTTAAATAAATGTGAATTAAGAATAAATGGAAATTGCTTCTGTATGCTATATCTTCAGAGCCAGATACTTAAAAACAGTTATTTAATTCAGATATGTATTTTTAATTTTCTTTAAAGAAGTTTACAGATTTTTATAATTTTTATTATAGTTGTATATGCACATTGTTTTATCTAGTAAAAAACAATATAGAATATAAAACACAAAAATACAACACAGATCTCTCAAAGCTGAGCAATGAATTTATCCCTTGTATTAAGATTATAGCTCATTCTAAATTCGGCCTATTGTGTATGTTTGACGAGTGCACGAAACCGTGTGTATGTGGCATAGAACGGTAGATATCTTTTCAGTAAATTGTTCGCTTTTAAAGTTTAAATCTTCTTCAATGCAATCACAAGCGTCCGAGTTACTCAATTTCTTGTTTTAATAATCGAAGATCTTTGTAAAATTACATTAGACGCAGCGAATACTCAAATGCAAATTTCTAAGAAAAAATAATTAATATACTTTAAAACTTTTTAGATTTAGTTTTTTTTAAAGTTGTAATAAGATACATTTTCTAAAAGAAAATATAGTTATAAAAACAATGATTGAATTAAAACTGTAGAAATATGAATATCAGATATATAAAATATTGAATAAATGCAGTTTATGTAAGACTAATTTTTTCTGCACACACATACTTATTTTTGTTATTTTACATTATCGATATGCTTTCAGTTTTATTTATTATGTATATTAATATGTCTAGCAAAATAATAAATTAACACTTTAATAAAATTTGTTATAATAATTGATAAAGTTCTTGAAGTGTGTCTAGAAGATATACGCGTATACACATATTAAAATAAAGTGATAGCCTTAAAAAAAATTGCATCTTGAAAATTTAACCATTAATGTTAATTGCAGTAGCGCTACAAATATTGCTTTATAGATAATTATGTCTTAGAATAAATAAATTAATTAAATTAATTAGAATAGTATCTTTAAGCTAATTGGATTCTGCTGTTATTTTCTCAAGTATATAGTTCCATCTTCCGGTATTTATACTCATGGTCTGTTAATTTATTTAATTATTGTAGGATAATTTACTTTATATGACAGGAAATTTGTGTGAAAAAGTAAGAAAATAATAAAATTATTAATATTGTCATAAAACATTTAAATTTTGAGAATGCAACATAATCACTGCTAATGTTAATCTTATTGTTAACATGTATGTATACATAAAAAAAAAGTAAAGCTCATAACGGTTGAAGCTGAATCTTTAATGTTTAAATAATTCGGTATGAATTTATATACCACGTATCAAATCTTGTCAAACTGCACGCCGAATTGATTTTTCAATCTTGAAACGCTATACATATCGACAGACCCATACTGATAGTATCATAAATTAAATTGCAATTTAATAATTTAATAATTTGATGCTCATAAGCATCTTAGAAAAATCTTAATGATGGTTATTAATTTATTGTTAATTTATGTTTAAATATGTAGCTAGAAATAATTTAAATTTTGTTGGAAATTAACATTAACATTAAATGGCGTAACGAAAAATACAAAACGTTAATAGAACATTGAACGAATTATTTGATATTTTTTCTTACACAATCGTATCTTTTAGTATTTTTTCCTTCATTATTTGCATGACATAGCTTATATGTAAGTCAATATCATGTGTACCCATGTATGTATATATGTAGCTCAGATATTAGCTTAGATAATATAGTATAGTCTAAATTAAAAAAAATATAACAGCGCATTATCCTGCCATTTCTATTATTACAAATAATTTCAGAGATCATATATTTTTATCCATTTGTGTGCGTGTATGTATCATTGTAATGCAAACTTGTCGAAATTATACCCATTTCAATACGTGACAATATAACAAATTATGTATTGTGTGTTAAAGTGCCGAAGGTACATTCAAGCAGTAGCTTAAATGTCTTCGTAAACAGCGACACATCAACGGAAGATCCCCTTGTTGCGAGTTAGCGCTTTCGCGAACACAAGCAGTGCAAAGTGAACAATAATCCCTTGATGCTAGCGAATAAGGAAGAGTCGCAAAAGAGACGCCTGTACTTTTCTTAGACTGAGAGGATGAACAAAGAAAAACATCGAGGATTTTTTAGTGAAACGAAGCTGCGAGCACAAGACATCTCTTTGAAACTCTAAAAAAGCTGGCTCTAAAAAGAACTTCTGTCTATTATTTACACGACGTTCAATTTTATGCTATTATATTGTACATTCAAGCCTTGTGTATTACAATTTATATTTATTTTAATACATTTTAATACAAATACTAAGTTTTAATATTACTGGAGACGGATGCCGTTTTTGGTATGCATTAATTTCAGAATAGAGCACATATTAGTTATGGCATTATTAAAAAAATTATATATACATAATTTGATTTATTAATGTAATTTATATAATTTGATATTAATAATATAATTTGTGATTTAGAGCCAATTGTATAATAATTTTATCATAATAATAAATTTATTGATACATTTAAATGTATATATTTTTTAAACATATAGTCAGTATCAGTGCGCTCTTCGCCTTGATAAAGTATTATAAACAGCAAGGTCCACGAAATATTGATATTAGCAATGGATAAAGACACGGCGATAATCCGCAAACGTCCTGATATCTTTTATGGTATACATAGATATATATTATACATATATTTGTGTGTGTGTTAAATTTAATGTATGTAAAATTCTTTATGTACATTTCTGTAGATAGATTTATATGTATAAGTATCGTTATTGTATATATTGTAATAAAATTTGATGAAGTAAAAACATTTCATTAAAAAAAACAATTTATTAAATTTCAATTAATGTTTCACTATAAGATATAAATTTATAATAGAAGCATTATATATTTATGTAAAAAAAATTTTGGCCATTTTGGAAAATATAATGATGAATGAAATAAAAGTGTACAAAAGAATGTAGGTCTAATACTATAAGTATAAAAGTGTAAAAGTAAAAAATATCAAAGAGTAGAAATTAAAAATAGAAACAATTCAACAACAAACAAATAAAGAGAAAGAGAGGTGTATAAAAAAATAAAAAAAAATTTCATTTTTTAAATGGCTCAATTTTGATTAAAGATTGACTACGAAGAGCGTTAGAGACTTTTGAAAAAACATCTTTCGACGTTATCGGGAACGTTGTCGGGGATCAGAAATTTCCACCCTTCCAATTTACCACCACCTCTTGCCAGTAGCGCTACTCCAAGCTCATCGCCACCTACCTACAGTTGAATTGGCGGTGTTGGAAGTCACGACAGGTTTGCCAGAGTTACAAGAAGAGTAGACTTTAAGCAGAACGGTTTTAAGGGCGTGTATCCATGCTCGCTCACCATCAGAGTGAGTTATAAATCGATTTGTGTCCCGGCCAATGAGGGTTGGAAGTGGCGTATTCTGATTGGCCGGTACCTAGACCACTCCCACAGTGTTAATAAAGGCTTTGAACGAAAGCCGGTTTTACAACGCCACAATTGTTGCTTTGCTAAATGTAATGTAGATCAACGATGTTAAATATTCAGATGTAGTTTTCTCAATGTGCTGATAATAAAAAATTTATAATTCATAAAATATTTATATTTTAATATTAATATAAATAAAATAAAATGTATATTAATATATTTTTCGTAGTTATAATTTCAATACGTAGTGTAAATAACAAATTTAATAAATACAAAATAAGTATTTCTTAAAAATCAAATTAAAAAAAATATTTCATACATAAAAAGTACATCAAAATAAATGTTATTAATATTTAGCGTACAATTTATTTATATATTAGTATAGCAATACCGCATTATTATTTATCTCTGCTTTTTTATCTATTTGATAAAAAAATAACAATGTTTTGTATAAATAGTTTCTAATAGACTGTTTTACATATTTACGACATTAAGTAGTAAAGTTAGTATTAAAATTATTACATAAATGTAATTTAATAAATAACAAAAAGCACGTCTAACCATATTTGTATTATAAAATCAAATAGATATTAGAAACATAAAAGTCAAACTACAAACTGTAAATCAATCTAAAATAATTTAAAAGTTATTTATTATTAAAATAAAAAGAAATAATTAGATGCATTAAAAAAACTTACAGAATAAGTTTGGATAAAGGGTTAGTTAATGTTATACATATATATAAAGCGCCTTTCAAATGAAATATATTACAATCATTTGATATTCGTAATTGTAGTATTATTGATGAATTATTTAACAATAGAAACGAGAGAGCGTACATTTATAATTACCTGGAAATACCGATAGCTTATGATATAATGGCAGTACAATGAATTCAATATGATCCACATCATTTTCAGCTCATGTTATCAATTAATTAAATAAACAATTTCGTTACATCATGAATTCTCACAATCTAATAAATCTAACCATTATCAGATCTGCGCTGTAATAACAAATTAATATATAAATTATTTGTCTATCCGATGTAATGCGTTATACTAAGAATTTTATTTGACGGACCTCTTTTCATACATTATTATACACGTTTATGAAAAGAATCAGAATGAATGAGGTAATAATTATATTTTTCATTCTCTCAAACTTTCAAATTAGTCACAAATATAAGAAAAGATATGGATGAAAAATATCATTTATATCTGTTATTGATTTTACAAACCTTCATAGTTTAGTCAGATATATCTTTCATATAACATCAACAGGAAAGAATCTATAAAATAATGTTAAATGTATGCGAATGTTAAATGTATGCTATTATAAAAAGATTTTTAGAAGAATAATAATAAAATGAATAAGATTGAAGAAAAATAGCAAAGGTCATAAACAGGCCGTTATATCTCACCAACTCAACTCCAGGTCCACGTTTATTCACGGCTGCCTGGCATCGCTTGCTCTCTCCAAGTATCCATGATTGAGCACGAAAA
>NW_017257381.1:762048-825500 GCF_001594055.1 Mycetomoellerius zeteki | reverse complement strand
CTCGGCTGGCCGTCTCAAAAAGCCGACCAATCCGCGATACGAGACGGCCACTGCCAACGCATAAAGTAGCGGAGGCGCCTTTGTCGCCTGGGTCTACGAGGGGTCGCAGAACGGAGGGCAAAAGAGGGAGAGATGGTGAGCGAGTCGTTGGGCATAGAAGAAGAGAGGGGCCAGGCACGAGTTGACGAGTTGTGCGCACGAATGGGGCAAACACCACCCTCAGAGCGTAAAGGGTATGTGTATGGGTGCATGTAGTATTCGTACAGTCGCCTCTGGGGTTTCCCTTCTTCGTACCCGTCGCGCACCCATCGAGCAACCCCGCGTTATTCGACCGCTCAGTTGTCCAACGCCGCGACGACGACACGGTTGCCACGACGGAAAATACTCGAGCTGCTCTGACCGGGACCATTTCTCGAGGTCCTGTCTACGCCGCGCACGCCTTCCTCTTCTTCACATACGAAGTTGCTGCCAGGTGTTAACGAACGCGCGTTCCAACAACCGAGCGAAATTTGGAATTTGTACGAACGCACCGACAAAATGCGATATCTGAAAATTGTTCTGTGACTCGAAAAGATTCAACTTAGTTTAATCAACTGCCGACGGTGGATCATATCTTCGCAGATGTCTTCGCAGGCGCAATAAAAGCGCTCAGAATAATGGAAATATATACGAGAGACATGTCGGCTGAGGCATTCTATCGAGGAGGTTGATAAACTCTGCCGAAACTCTTGGAACAATATCGATCACTTCCTCATCATTTAGTTCGAATTTTTTTTCCAAAATCAGTAGTCATCAAGTTCAGATGCGTCAGTATTATTCCAATCGGGTCTGATAAATAAAATTCCACTTGTTCTTAAATTTTAATAAATTTTCTGAAGAATGGAGAAAATTCTGCAGAGAATGGACCAATTATCTCAAGCTTGCATGTGTTTTTATGAGTGAAATTACGCGTGACATTTCTAGCGTGTGTTGTTTAGTGTTCATCCAAAGGAGAGACATAGTTTCGAGTTACATTAGAAAAGATTCGCATTTACGCGCAATAAAATAGTGTCGCAACAAATAACAAACAGAGTAATCTGTACCTGATCACAACGAAAACACTTCATCGAAGTGAAGAAAAGAAGAACAAGTAGAAGTTATAGATTGTGATTAAAGCGAAAGTAAGTAAGATTTGGCATTTCGGCTGACGGAAGTGTATTATTCATCTTGCCGACGGTTATCAAATGTTGAATGAGAAAGATTATATGCTGGTGACATTCTTCATTTTTTTACAACGAAGACAGATCACGAATCTATTCTGTTGTCACTGATTGTGAGCACGTTTATATTTACTACGGATATTTATTTTGAAATTTTTGTTCTTATATACATATACATGTAGAAAATATTTAAAGCTTACTAGATGTTTGGGCTTCTTTTATGCTAATTGCATACAATATGACTGTAAATCTAATTTCAAACGGCCTTATATCAAAGATATGAAATTTCGAAAAGGCATGCACTTGTGGAAATAATCGCTGCAAGCAAAGAGTGATGTTAAGGCCTACCAGATTTGAAGATGTTACTTCGCTAATGCTGACAATTTTTGTGAAAAATTATATTAAGAATGATAATGGTATTCCTCGTGTAATCCAGATTAAAAGTTTTGTAGTGTCTATTGGTTTCTGTGTTTAAACTTTAGAAAATCAGTTAGATATTTAAGAAACAATGTACAACGATTCTCTTCGATTGAGTTCCTAAACGTCGGAAGAAGAATCTTTCGAAGAAACCGAACAACGATCATCTGGAAGACCTAATCGCGCGTTTCGTGATTAAACAATTAGAAACACGGTAAATAAAGCCATAAGTTCCCGAATGCACTCTGACATTAGCTGGTGGCTCTATACGCAGCTCAATATTCGCTTGATGCATCTTTACATTCGCATTATCAAATATCTTGATTAAAAAGATCAATGTCTTTGTGAATCTTCGTCCTTGTGAATACGCGATCAAGAATGTCGCTCTAAGCTTGTGAAATCTCAGTTAAAAAGGACACGAAGATGCCACAGCAGCAGCAACGATCGGCGTTCGCGATTCAGGAGCTGCTGGGTCTAGATGGTACCGGAAATAGGAGTGGTACTGATCGCGGCTCCCCGCAGGGCTCACCACCCGTCGGAGTTTCGGCCGTTTCCTATGCTCCAACTGCACCTCATCACTCGAAATTATGGGAATACATGCCCAGCCTAAATCATTTAGGCAATTTGGGGAATCTGGGAAATTTGGGGAATCTGGGCAATCTTACGGCCTCAAGGATGGCCTATCTGAATGCGCAGGCGGCTGTGGCAGCCGCCTTTCTACCGCCACCCCATCCCCACCCAGCCCACCATGTAACACACCATCAAGTACATCAATCAGGCCAACTTCCGGCTTCGCCACCCGGCGTTAACCTGCATCCTGCGGCACACGCGCAGCACGTACTTCCTGGTACGGCTGTTACCACGAATCATCATCAACATAGCCCAACACAGCATACTCCGCCTCATGGTAAGTCAATGATTTTGAATTTGAGCCTCTGTTAAGCAGCAACTATTTGAATCTGCTTATATCTTTAAGTTTTGTAGAAAAAGTTAATTAGTAATTCAAGAAATAAAATAACGGCTTATGGCTTTAAGTTCTTCTTTTATTAAAAAATACTTGATATAAAATAGAGTATATATATATATATTCTTATAAAATTGATATTTTTGTTTCTTGTTACTATACATAATTTATTAATATGCAATTATATTGAATAAATAAATTTATACCTGCTGAAAAGAAAGAGAAAATATTTCTTCCGTGTTCTTTGAAAATCTTATTTTTTCACTTATGACCTTCAAAATTTTTAATCATTTTATAAAAAATCTAACCTTCAATATTATTCTTAATATCATTGTCTTATCAATATTCCTTAAACGATATATTCATCAATACGTGTACTGTGAACCATTCGCTAATTGTGAACGAGATTGAACTTATGACCCTCTATTTTCACAAACTCCGAAGTAAATTAATAGATATATCGTCGTTCTAGCGTGAAACGAGCACTTAACTGCCACTTACAGCTATCACTTAACAGAGAGCCACTCAAGATCAAGTTACCGAAAATTGACACACGCTTTTGTCGCGCATCAATGTCGACACTGTATGTGCCAAGAATCTGGGGGAATTTTTGGGAAAATAGTATTCAGTTAGACAGCTGCATAGCTGTCTTATATTTTCAATATACACAAGCAGTAATTGAGTGTGTTCGAGTGTTCATCGATCAAAGCAGGAATTACTTTTATTTAGTTAGCAATCCAAAAGTCAAACTATCATCATTCATTATAACTTATAACTTGAAACTATTTTCCCTGCGGCGTGTGAACAAATAATTTATTTTCATAAAACAATTCATTTTCTTCTTTATTTTATATCTACATAATATTGTTCTTTATCCACATTTTAATTAAATATAGTCAAGCAATAGCATACGTAATTAACGAAATAGCAATATATACATACACAGGTAAGGAACAAAGAGAAATAGACTGTGGGAATTGATTTTTTTCGTCAGAATAATCTCAAACGTTATGAATAATTAGTGGTATAATGAGTTGAGTGTTAGGTAGGCCTGCAATGTCTCACCAAAATACAATGGCCGTCCGTTACCGAACTGTTCTCAACCTACGTCAGTGATATTGATATCTTAACCATAAAATTATTGAAACATATATAATAAAACGTTAAATTTTTTATTCATTTATTAGTATTAATCTGATTAAAAAGATTAGATAATGAAAATGGAAATTTAAAATTAAATTACAAATTCATATATATATTATTATATTATTTATGTTTATATAGAATATATTATTTTATTTGCAAAAAAATATAATAAAGACAATATAAAATTTATATTTTTGAATATCAAAAAATATACATAAAAATTTTATAAGCTAATACATGGGTTAAATCGAAATTTATTTAAATATTTATGTATATATTATTTAGATTTACGTAAATTTAAACATTTTATGCAGTGAATTTAATGTATAAAGAAGGATACTCCTTCAAAATATACATGCAATGCATATTATATTATAGGGACATACATTAGATATTATACGTATACATGTATATATATATATATAATATATATACATACATATCCACATTCTTTCAAAAACTATCTTATTATATAAAGTTTTATGTAGGTATATCATATAGTACAAGTTATATATAATTGATTTCGTCAAATTGCTCTAGCACTACGTCATTATTTTTACGTATTGGAGATTTCGCGGAACAGAATGAATTTTGAGAACTATTTTCGGGTGTCGGATTTCAGATAGAATACAAAGGTTCTACCGTTCCATTCAAATGTCACTCTGGCACCTCGTCTCACAGCATTTATTCGGTATGCTTCATTTGTTCGTTTTTGTCTTAAAACTTACGTAGTCTTAAATGAGAGGGTACAGGATAAAATCTTACTACCGTTATGTTAGCCGTATAATGTGTTTTCATTAACAACATCGAGTTTTATAAATTCACCTAAAATTCTTGTTAATTGCATTTATATATATATATATAAAATGGGTGAAAAACGTAATTAAATATAAACATTATAGATTTTTTATAATTTTTATAAATAAAAAAAAGGATCTCTCTATTTTTCACATATATTATGAAACTTATAATTATTACCATTTTCGCTGTATAATAACAAAAATATTTCAAAATTAATAAAATTAAAAATAATTGTATATTGATACTATATTGATCATGTAGCATATGTGTGTGATTGTCACGAGTTACGATAAATTAGGAAGAGAGAGGAAGGAAAATGTAAAGAGTTTATTCATTCTCGCTTAGAAAAGCAAGTTACAACAGTGACAACATCAATAACAAATAAGAAAAGGAAAGAAAAGCATATGTATGTATATATGTGCGATGAAAAGAGGAAGGAAATGTAAGGAAGAGGGAAGTGCGTGAGCGGGCTTATTCTCAGGCGTTGATAGGCAATTTAGTTGATTGCCGACTTCAAACGATCCGAAAAAGCGACTTTCAGATGCGATGCAAGGCTTAAAAAGCCATAGGCGCGAATTAAACAATTGCACAACTCGAAATTTTTAGAACAATACATTTAGCTTCTCTTATCCACACTTACGAGATGTTTCTCGTAATACGATTATTCATTTGTTTATGTAGAAAAATGTTTTTAATTATATTAAATCTTTTTATTTTCTGTGAATTTGATTCGTGCATAATGAACATAACAATGCACATAATTGGAGCCGCTGTGTGTTGATTGAGATTTGAGCTTGTAGTTTGTACATGATTGGTGATTTGTGCGATTTTCGGTTTTTATGCAAAAAGAGTTCCATAGATACTTTATTTTGCAGAAAAAACTTTTCAAAATATCCTAGTGTTTTTAAAAACTGAGAAAAAAATTCAATTACATTATTATGAGTGATTCAATTCTGGTAATACAAAAATGTTGTTTGCCCAACGTATTCATTTTAGATTTCTTTGTTGTAATGTATCATTTGGAATAAAACAAGCGAAACGTATAAATTTATTATATTTCTTTCAATCCTGATAACAAATATGAGTGTGTTACATAGAATTGGAGGAAATCATTTACACAAGCATAATATTTAAGATTCTTGAAATTATTAAATTTAAATGTAATGTCGAAATTTCAAAATGTCGTAATTGTTGAGAGTATTACTGAAAGTTTCAAATATGTCATATATTCGTCATTTGTTACATAGTCATTTGTCGTTGACCTTTATGTTGTCGATTTTCGCACAGTCACACGTCTGACGAAATAATTTTCTTCAGAAAGTTGCGACGTTCAAGAAGAAAAAAAGAACGGAGTTCTTTTCAGCTGCATTTAATTACGCATACATCTTCAAAGAATGTACGCGGTCAAAGGATATGTTTTTCAAGTAAATCTTGAAAAACATGAAGGAGAAGGTGAGGTATTATGCTCCTTCCCCCATTTACATTTAGAATTTAATGATTACATTCATCAAAATATTGTTTAATCGATTCTAAATTCAAAGCTAAAAAATATTTTTTATTTAGGACTTTATTAAAAAAAAGTATGGCAATAACTGCATTATAGCTCGAAGGAAAACAGGGATAGTAATGTGACCTCCCACAAAAATAGATTTAAAAAGTTGGTTTTGTTTAAAAAAAAAAACATAATATTTGTTATATAAAATTAACGAAAAAGTAAAATATTATAGAATGTATACAATTGTACAATATAACATATAACTTTTTCTGAATATAGACTGCTCAATATTAAAAATCTATAATACATGTAACACATAAGTTATAGATTATGAACAGAACTATAATCGATTTAATGAATAATTATTTTGAATTTGATTTTATGAAAATCTTGAAAAATAAAGAGAGGCCATCAGCAATCAACACGCTAAGGAAGCTATATAAACAAAATACTATTGTTTAATTATGTATAATTCAAAATACAGCTAAATAAAATAACAAATAAATAACAAACGATAAAATAATAAATAATACACTCAAATATATATATATATTTGTATGCTAATACGTTCAAGTTTAAGAAGAATAAGGAAATATGTGTAATAATTAATTTTGAAATAAATAATAATGAAAGTATCTTGAAAACATTTTAAAATACTTGGAAAAAAAATGCGTTATAATGAATGCTCTTGTGTATCATAGTATAATTAGTATTATGGTGTAACGGCTAGATACTAAATAAATAATTCCATAAGTAAAATCACTAGAATTCGCCACCTAATAGTAGATATTAAGAGGAGCTATTACACACTATCCATAATACCATCTTCTCCTTTATCCTTTCCCCATATCGCTTCTTTGCCATTCCATTTCTTTTTCTTTTTTGTCACCGTAATTTTTTAAAGGAAATTATTTCGTCAGATGCATGACTGTGTGAAAATCGATAACACATATGGTATATCAACGACAAATGATTATCTACGCATGAAACAAAAAGATGAGTTCGAAACTTTCGATGAACCCTTTCGACCAATTACGACATTTTCGACATTTACATTGAGTAAGGTCGATATTGATTAGTATAAAATAGTATCAAAACACGCGAATCTGTATTTTTCATCACTGTTTAACATTCACGTTAATATAAGGTTTGCGCGCAAAAATATGTGATAATATGCTTGAGTAAAAAGCCTTTGACAAATTAGTAGATTATAAATTTTACGATAGATTTTGTCTCCGGGAAAGTTAAGACGCGCACGCCGTCCCCTCCCACCTGCCCCAACATATAAGAGACACTGGGCGCGTTCAAGTTAACAAAGCGGCTAGCCTGCTCGCCGAGCAAATGAACATAATTGGTTATTACTTATAGATCCAACCAATCATATTCAATCGTTCGATAAGCATGCCTAGCCGCTTTGCCGTCTTGAACTCGCCCATTGCTTATGTTTGCATAAATTTGTACGCGCAAATATGCGCGTTTTTTACATAACATGTGTAAGTGGCTCGCGATGCAAATGTAATAAAACCGATATAAAACTTCTGTAGTCTTGTAAAAGAAATAATACTTGATCGCGATAGTGAGAAGCGCTATTAGTTTCCAAAATTTAAAGTTTATGACTGTTTCGCTTTATTTGAGATAAAATTATGTAAACTGTGAAGTAATAATGGAATGTACGTATTTTGAGATAATCAAACCCTATATGATCTAATATCCAATATGACCTACTTGCTGTTTGTAGGTAATTACAGGTGAATTCATCTCTATAGCACTAATAATGCAGACTGTCCATCTGATTCGATTATATCAGTTTATTGCTCAATTTGTTCAATCTGTTATTGTCAGTGAAGCAAAATGTAGAACATGGTGACCATGATGTAATATTTCGTATATATGTGAATAATTGCTTTCTGTAACTATCAAGAGATGGTTATTAATTTATGTTATTGTAGTTCTGCATTTACAACATAATTGTATTCAGTTTATATTTTCATTACAACATTTATAATCAAAGAGAGGCAACTCTTTGTAAGGTAGAATCAATATAACCAACCTAAGCATACTGAATGTACACACATCGATTATAATGTTTTTTTGTTACTTTTGTCATTCCAGAGCATGGAGATTCTAATTTACTTATCAAACATCGTGAAGATAAGTAGATATAAATAGATAAGTCAATTATTTGGAAAATAATTCTTTGTGTATTCTTACAGATCAATAAACATGTCAATATGTTAATAAACTTATAATCTTATAAAAGTAACATTGTAGATCACTTTATTTTTCATTTCTCTAACATTTATTTTACAAAACAGAGAAAAATATAGATATACCTACAAGATCGTATTAGGTACATATAGTAACCAATATGATCTTAATGCTATTTTTCTCAAATTATTCACTGCCCCCACGCAAATATTAGAAAACGTTTTATACTTTTTTTTATGTTCAGAAATGTTTCCTGTTTTGAATTTAACTATTAGTTTTCAATTTTGGACACAATAAAAAGTTAGAAAGGATTGCAAAGCTTAGGTAGGCGATGTAGGGTCCGGTTACCTTAGTATACATATAATTCGCCAATTTTCAACAAATAATAATTTTAAAAAATTTATATTATATTTTTATATAATATTTGTTTTCTAATTATTTTATAAAAATTTCGTTTAAATTAAAATATAACATGCTGGAAATAAGTATTAACTTAAAACTTTAATAAATTATAATAACAATTACAGTAAATTAATGAAAATACATATAATACGTATAATACTTTTGAAAACAGTGAAACTTGAAAAGTTTAATAAGAAGTATAAAACAAGAAATTAATTCAATCAATGCGCATGATTACCAGAAGAATTTGAAGTTGCAGACTGGCGTTTGAAAAAGAAAATAAATGGCATTCACACTATAGCATCTTTCATTTTTTATATAATTCAAATATATTCCAAGAGCTTTTTTTCATTGGTTTATTTTGCAAGAAAATGCAACGCAGTCGTGGCGCCTAGCCCAGCTTATGCAATGGCGAATGCAAATTAAACGAAATTAAACAGTTAATTAAAGTGCTGGAGCCCCCGGAGAAGTTAATTGAGATTCTTGGGAGATTTGTCGCGCGGAATGTCTTAATTTAGTCCCTTAAGCGCCCTAACTCGCCTTAACAACTTAGAATAATTGGATAACACTGCCGAGGCGCTCTCACCGCTAGAAGGAGGAAAATTTAGTCTTTCAGCATGGACATCTCCTTTTTTAAACGCGTCGCAATTCGCGTTATACGTTCAAAATAATTCTGTCGGTTTTTCCCTAGCGAAAAATTTTTACTTGTCAGTACAACTTTGTGTACAACTATTTGTTTTCCACACATGACCGAAAATAAAACAATAAACTTTCATATACAAATAGACTTATTGTATTGCATTCTCTTTTTTTTTCATTGAAAATAATGACTCTCTAGTTTTCAAATGGAAAACTAGAGAGTTTTCGGTTTGGAAAAATTTTTCATTTTAAAATATAACAGATATGATAATATTCTAAGCATTTTATTAATAGATACCATATTAATTAATGAAAATAATCTTATACCATTACGATCCAATAAGGAAGATTAGATTGTATAATAGTACACATGTAAATGTTTAAACTGTTTGATAAACTTCATACAATTTTAGTTATCTATGAGACATTACTGTTTTTTTTTAATTTTAGAATTTCATTTTTAATTTTTTATTTGACGAATATACATTTTGTCTGTGTTATACGTAAAATATAAATAATGAAATTTACAATATATATATATATATATCTACAATGTTAAAATTATACGTTTATAGTTTATTGTTTTATTTTCCCAATTCTCATGTAACGAAAGCAAAAACTCCGTACATATTTTGCACATTTTAATGATTATATTTTAATTTGCAGCGTATATTTTTACGATACATAATATTTTAATTATTATTTTGATAATAATTAAAATAAAATAATTAAAATACTGGATGTAATGTGTAAAGTATACATATTAAAATCAATGTTATGTGAGGTAGTAGAAAATCTAATAATGTTAAGAATTATTTATAAAAATCTTGTTATTGACGCTAAACAATCGCACAATTTTCACGTGTACACAAAATATAGATTGTTGAGGACACCATACTTGTGATTGTTATGATTAATCGTTTTCTATTATTTTTCGCTTTCTTTTATTTTAATGTATATATATTATAAATAAGATCAAAATCTAAATTAATCAAAAGTTTTTGTAGATGAGAGATGGCTTGTTGGGAATCCATTGAGGAACTCTTTATCTATTCAATATCTTTGCTCGGCATATATACGATCTAATTCGTATTCTTCCTCCGATTGATTGTCATGAGTTTTTCCGAATTGAGCAGAGAAATAATTTTCTCTCATTATACTCTTGTCGCGACGTCAATCATTTGACCCTCGTTGCCGCAGTACCTAATCGTATAATCCGCTCCAACAAATCAATTCGGGTCTCTGACAAAAGCACCACTTCACTCGCTCTATAGCTTCTGCCTGGCAACTATGTTGATTACGAATATAGAGAATTTTGCACGAATTTTGCTCGAATCATTTGGCATAATATATTTTGATGCGAGACATCATCAAAGTTCGAAATTTGCTCCATGATGAGATTTTGCGTATATTTGTCAAATATTAATTGCAAGAATTATTCATGAACTTACAAAAATGTACAATAATGTACTTAAAACCGGTCATAGTGTTAATAATAATGTAAGAAACGAGAAAGAGAAAGATAAATAATGTATTAAAAGTAAAATAGTATAATATATAGTGTAAAATAAAGATAGTATTCCATTGTATACTTGTAGGTTTCTATCAAATTATACAACAATAAATCTGCTCTTTAGACGCTAGAGAGCAGATTTACATTTTAAATCATTATATTCTAATTATATTCTCTCTTTTTTAGTTTATTTTAATTACGTTTGTAATGAATAAGAAATGCGATTTGTGTAAAATGCTCTTTAGATATACGAACGCTTATTAGATTTTTGATAAATTAGATATAAAAATTTATTTAACATAATACATTGTATATAATCACAGAATTTATAATTTTTATACATTTAAAATCTTTTCTTATTTTGTGTAATACTTTTTAAATCAATGCATCATAATATTATAAATTAGAAAAAAATTATCTAATCTATATTTAGATATTTAATTTTACACTGACCGACTACATTCAATTTTGAATTAATGGTTTGGCATTACAAACGATATCGATCTACTCCCAGTAAAGACATGCGCGCTGCTAACGGGGTAGGTAACTATGGTTCGTCATCCCATAAACTTGTCGGCATTGTTTCAAGGCAACGTACATACGGCTGGCTATCAATCGGCCTTTTCGCGCGAGGCACTCACCTCATAAATTCTCACCCTTTGACACGTGCCCGATACGAACCCCTAGACCCGGCGGGGATCAGGGACAACTATGGCGCTGCGCGTCGGCGCGACAGTGACAACCCCCTTGGCGTAGAAGCTTTACCCCTTGGGACCTGCGGGACGTTAATGAAATAACACGGGAATTAGTCTCGGACATTACCGACAAACTATGTCCATTACCACATCCCGCGAAAGTATAGCACCCCACGAAAGCTGAACTTTGAGGGTTTGTTGCATCAGGACAAATTGGGAAAGGCCTAAAAATTCAAAGTAAACTGTAGTTTTTTTTACGTCGTATGTATGTAATTATACTTACTTAAAATTCATTATTATATTTTTTCATCAAAATTATATATATTATATTGAATATTGTAAATTTATAAAGTAAACAGGCTCGTAAGATTGCAAAGCAAAGTTACAATGTTTAATGGCCTATAACATGTAATAACAAGTAGTAATTAATATCCGTTGTCATAACCATACAATAACAAAGACGTTTGGATTTACTTAGTCTTTTTCAGTTCGTAATAATTACATCACTCTGTTCATCTAATCTAAACATTATTAATTAACAACTATGAAAATTAATACAGCCAATTTGTGAATAATTTTTGAACGTATTATTTGTACTTATCTCTAACATATGACAGTAAATTTTGATAGGTATACGCGGTTTTTATAAAGATCATGTTAGTATTGCTAGATAGATATAATTGCCAGAATAGAATGTAACAATAGATATTCTCCCGGTCAATTAGCATTACAATATTGTAAAATAATATGAGTGTTGTACATTTGAACTTTTTGATCCCGTGAAGATTGAGAAAACAAATGTATAAACTATTATGTATATATATTATATATATATATATAATATACATATGTGTATATATATATATATATAGTGTATGTATGTTGTTGCAGAGCTTTTAAGCGAACGCGTGTAAGTCGCTCAAATTGGTACGGATTTCCAGCCTAACACCTCGATTGTCTTCCCTAAAGAGTACTTCGCAGGCACATACGTGAAATCATGTCTCAAACACACGCGCGTCGTTGTTGCTCCTCTCCCCTTCATCGTGTCTTGCCGCAATACGTTCTCTCTCGTTTCTTTCTCTTTTTTGATCTCACTTTCTTGCTCTCGTAGTTTCATCGTATAATTGTCTTCCTTTCTCCTATCTACAAAATCCTTTCCTTGTTGATCCCTCTTTTGCTCACGTATATACCACCCTTTCTCTTATTCGTTCATCCCTTCGTTACTCATGCATTTCATTCCCTTTCTATTCCCCTCTTTTTGTTTTTTTCTTTTTAATGTACTAATCTCTCTGTCGTATGTCGTCTACTCTTGCATTTATTCATTCTTTAGTTGTGTGGCTTTCAGTTTTTTCCTCTTTTATTGTTATTCTTACCACATAAATTTTTTTCTTTAGTTAGTTTTTCTTTCAATTAATTTAATTTCAGAATTTTTGTATATATATATTTTCTCTTATTTATTTTTCTTTCTCTTATTCGATTTTTTAACAAAACTATCTTTTTGTTTTTTTATTTCTGTTGTTCTTGTATATTTATTTTTACATCAGATTATATGAATATCTTATTTATACTTACATTTTTTAATTTAATTTTTATATTCTTAATTCAAGGTATATGAATATAATATTTTTTAAGTTTACTAATAATAACCTAATTTTTAGTCAACTAATTACTATTTCTCTCTCTCTCTCTCTCTCTCTCTCTCAATTATTAAAATTTCTCAAACTTGTATATTGTTAATATTATTATAAATAGCAAGCGAGATATACTGAAGCAAATTTTAATGTAAATCTAAGAACAGAGAAAACTCGATTTTTTCGAGGGAAATCGCATGTCAAGTTATCAAGAAGATACGCTCGAGCAGTGTGTTGAATGGGCCGGCGTGTCCCGCAGCCGTCCGCGTGCACGCCTTCGACCGTAAAAGAGACCCGTAGAGGACTCCTTTCAAGAAGTAACCGCAAATCCTAGTATAATACTAATAGGGCCATAATAGGGTCAATAGGGCTTAGCCGTGCGACGACAATAAGATCTTGTCAAAATACGCCGAGTAACACGAGCCTAGGAAACGGATTTTTCTCAATGGGGGTCTGTCTGTCCCCCTCTACTGCATCAACTGGTACGACACGATGCGCATTATGAGGTTTTCAAAAAATCTGAAACCTTCCACCCGAGTGCGCGATTGAGGTTTAAATTTCATCACGTTCGGTAGTCGTGAAAAGAAGATGGATAGGAAAAACCGAAGAATGCCATATCAGTCTAACTCTATTGGGATTTCAAATGAACAGTTTCACACACGATATATGTGGCACTTACACTGAATGCTAGCTCAATTTTCGGCAAAATTTTCTCTACAAACGAAATAGTTTTTATGTAATCACTTAATCAGTGTTATTACGCGAGGGGCAGAAAATAAGTATTCAGAAAGTAACGCACTATATTTTTTTTCGACCAATAATAAAAATAGAAAAGTGAAATTTTACGTGTTGCTAATTTCAAGTTTGTCGAGCTTTTGTATAAAATTATACGGCACTTTGATAGACATAACAGTTGCAATAATTTTGACAAATACACTCACAATATTTGTGTGCTGTGCATGAAAGTTGTGTAGTCGATAGGAACATCTATTAATTAACCAAAAATTTGATTATACAAGGTATTCCCGGGTTAAACCGCCAAACTTAAAATATGAATTCAGAACCTCAAAACAAACAAAAATTTTCCTTTGGACGTATACTTGCAAACGCTTCGTTCAAGAGATATTTACTTCTGAAGTTATAGAACTGTAGGAATGATATGTCGAAATGATGTCATGATAGGAATGATAATGTCGAAATAATGTCGAAATAAGATCTATCCTCTTTATTGCTTTACAATAATCAAACTTTAATTATTAAATGTTTTGTTTAAAATGATGACCTCTAGCCCGGAGACAAGTATTACATCTATCGATGTTTATTCTACAAAAGCATTCAACGAACTAATAGCTACGAACTACAAGCTACAACTACCAGTTTTGCGAACAAAAGCCTATTAATGACCTTCGAGCTTCAAAACAAAAATAAGAGCTATTTCAATTATTCATTCCTACTGTTATGTATAATTTCAGAAGTAAATATCTCTAGAACGAAGCGTTTGCGAGCATACGTCAAGAGGAAAATTTTTGTTTGTTTTGAGGTCCTGAATTCATATTTTAAGTTTTGCAGTTTAACCCGGGAACACCCTGTGTATAGCTCATGATTTGTAACGCGAGTTGTTTGCAAACGCTATTTTAAAAAATTATTGCAGCTGCTCCATTTGTTGGAATGTCGTATAATTTTATACAAAAGCTCGACAAACTTGAAGTTTACTTATAATATAAAATTTCACTTTCTTATCTTTGTTATTGGCCGAGAAAAAATGTAACCATTTTCTAAACGCCTCTCGTATATGTATCATGATGTGTTAGCTAACGGCAATATAAAAAAGTTGATCTTATAATATGTTGGCATTTTCTATATTAATATTAATATGGAGATCTAGTACATTTTGAATTAATTAAAAATAATATAAAATTCATATATACGTATCTATAAAATATCTAGAAGTCTCTCTCTTTCTCTTTCGATCATTTTATCGGTTTTATTGTATTATTAAGATATATATGTATGTGTGTGATTTGGAACATGTTTTGTATCAAAGGTTCAAAATTACGTCTCTAAATATGTAATGCTTAAGATTTAGAATAATCAGAGTGTTCAACATAAGACAATTTTTTCGCGCGAACAAAAATATCGTTATATATAAGATTTTCTTAAAAGAAGCGTACCGCTTTTCATAAACGAATAGTGAATTAGGCTTGTTTAATCTTCTGTCGCGACGGGCTTGTACTTTTCTGGATTAATTTATCAAACAAACGTGCAAACCTGGGTCAAGCTTGGCGTCCCTATTTTAAGACGCCAACTCGTTAAAGTCATTTGAGGGTGCAGTTCCGCCACCATCATTGCTAACCTTCCCTCCGTGAAAACGCAAAGTCTATTTTGCACCCACCGACAAGCCCCAACTTTCTTAGAAGGCAAATCTTTTCCAACCCCTGTTTTTCTCCACCCTAGCATCCACGTCGTGCATGGCGGGATGACTTTATCAGAACATGGCTACGCTGCGAAATGTCTTAATATACTGTGTTTCTTACGTACTAAAAATGTTTTTACAATATTAAAGAATATCCGTTTTTTATTATATAGCAAAATTAAAAGAATAATTAACAATTAAATATTAATTTTAATGTATGTATTTAAATAGTGAGCATATAGTAAATATAAAAGAATACGACTGCGAATATTTTTTAAAAAGTAAAAAGATTATTTCTACATAACGTCACACAAAATAGTTCATATTTTACAAGGTACTATAGAATATGCTAAAATAGTGCAAATAATCATGTTTGTCACATGTTAACTAAGCAAATGTTCTGACAAATTCTCGCAATTGTAAAATGTAATGTATTTGCAATTGAGCGCAAATAACTTAAAAAAAAATTTTCTATTTTCTTTGGAGAGGCTAAGATACATTTTTAATGTTTCGTTGTGGTTTAAGATTTTGAATTAATTAATTTCGACACTTGTCATCAATATTGCTGAAAAAAATAGAAAAGCCCATTCTTGTATATACATATAAGAATTATTTAAATCAGATTATCCATAAGATCATAAACCTCTTTTCCTTTGAAACAGAGAGAAATTTTGTAATAAAATTTTAATTAATTAAATTACGGTTAATTCTGAATATTGAGTAATTATGAGTGGCACACTTAAGCCAGATCATAATGTATGTATGTTTATGTAGATAGAAATAATAATTAAGAGCATTGAGATCTTATATTAGTACGCAGTAATGAAATAATTGTCACATTAATTTCACAAAGTTTGCGTTAATATGTATTATTATATCTATTAATATAATGATACATCACAAGAATGGAAATTTTACGTTAAACTATCAATCTTACTTTATACTTATGGATAAAAAAAAAAAATTAGATAAATATTATTTATTAATCTTACTCTCTATTTGCAGACTTAAATTTGTAGTGAAATGTACTAGTTAGTGATAAAAACTATTGTAATTGATTAATTATTAATTAGCATTTTTATTGATAATTTAATTAATATTGATTTTTTTGTTTTAGGATTTTCACAATCAAAAGGGTCATTCTCCAATACAAGTCCAGGTGAGATTTTTTAATAAAAATATGACATTTCTAACATAATAATAACATTACAGTAAATTTTAAAATATGATTCTAGTTACTTAAGAAAATGTAAAATAATTTATATAAAACGTATCAATAATCAAATGTAAAAAAAAATAATGAATAAGATTAATTTTAAATATTTATAAATATTTACGTTAATATATATATTTTAAAAATCAAATAAAATATGAGCTAAAAGAAAAATAAGAATTGTAGTTTTGTCAAGCAAAAGCATATTATGAAAAATTATCAAAAAAATAAATTATAACTTAAGGATAGAGAAGGAAACTTGATATCAAATAGGGATCTGCTGTGTATAGTAGATAAATTTTATACAACACTTTATATGAATCAGATCCACTTGTTAGATATAAATAAACAGTCATTAAATAAAGTATAGAATTAAAGTTCAGAAAACATTTCGGAGATTTCAAAAGACGAGATTTACCACGCTCTCAAGAAGATGTAAAACAATAAAGCTCCTGGGGAGGATGGTGTCACAGAAAATGTAGTGACAGAAGTAAACAATAGGAGGGCATTTTTAATCGATAAAATTTAAAAGTTTTCCAATCTCTGGCTCTATAGAAACATATATATTAATCTATTATTATGTTGGTAGTATAAGACGATTACGTTATATAAAAAATCTTCAAGTGTATTGAAATAAAAATTAGAATTCTCATTATTTTGTAAATTGTAACGAATTACAATCTCGTTAGTTAATCATAAATAATATTTACAAACATGATATTTGGAATTCTATACAACAGTGAGTTCTACAGATGCTATAACCATTATCGCCATATGATGACATCGTGTGCACATTGAAAAAAACTGCTTATGTATTCATGTGCGCGATGATTTCGATTTTTCCGAGCCATTAAGCGCGATCCGTTTAGCCCGCAAAGCGATGTCGTTCGAAACAAGAAACGACAAGTTAAAAATGATTACTGAGGATGAGTTTCACATTTAATGGGGATAAGTTTCTGTATTACTTGCTACAAATTTATTGTCACCATTATATCTCTATCAATGTTATATAAGATGTGTCGCTAATGCCATTTTTTTAACATGAAATTAAATATGCATTAATTTGAAATGAATTTATCTAATTATTTGTCTACCAATGAAACTTTTTAATGGTTAGTAACAATTGCTTGCAAAAATAATATTGTTTGGAACTTTTGTGCGTTTAGTAGATATATTATAATTATTTATGTTTTTGATGAAAACATCTTAAAGTAATTTTCTTTAGTTATTAATTTAAGTGTCAACATTATTTAAGAATAAAATATACAGATGATATTATATATACGTGGTGTCCCGAAATTCGCGAATCAAAATATCACAGTAACAAAGTTTTCAAAAGATTAAATAAAAAAGTTACGTATACATTTTTATCTTAAGCAACAGTTCGTGTAATAATAAGGATTTAAATATGGCCAATATGGACTACGTTTAAACTAAAATCTGTGCTTATTAATACTATCACACAAGCAATTGTTAGACAGATGACCTAATAGTATAATCTGTAATTGGCTATATTTAAACTCTATATCTCAAACACTACTGCTTGAAATAAAAATGTAAATATAAATTTTTTATTTAATTTTTTAAAAACTTTCTCGCTTAGTTTAATTCGTGAATTTTGGGACACCCTGTATACATAATATATATATATAATACATACACACATAAAACATGTATACATGTATACATATACGTATACATATACATATATTATATGTATATGTTTACGTATGATGTATAATGAAATAATTATTAAAGCAGATTAATGAGGAAATTTACCTTAATAAAATAGATATAGTTTTTTTCAAAGTAAATAAAATCAACATTATTTAATTCTAACTTTATATAAAAGATATAACCTTAGTGAGAGAGAGATAACATTTCAAAAAGCATAACACTTTTGAGGAGTCGAATTAAGATTTGACAGTATAGGGGCGTGGACACATTTACTCGAATTTCGAGTAAAAAAGTCTCCCGTTACCAATTAGCATTTCAATGTATTGAAGTGTGTTCAAAACCAATAATTCTTCAAAATATTTTGACATAGAATACAATATATCTGTACGAGATAAGTATTAGGCATGGGATCATTTAATTAAATATTAGATATAGATATCAATGTTTAGCGAATTGAGATATAAATATTGTCTTATTCTCACACAATTACACTTATTATTAAATTATTATAATTTTTTAGTTCCGTTTTATAGTGTTTTAATTTATTGTCCGATAATTTAAATCATTAAATTTTCTGTAATATCTATTATATGTATAGCTGATATTACATCGAATCGGTGCCAAAGAAAATTTGCATGTTCTCTTTGCGAAAAATCAATGACAATGTTGGACGGTTAAGCTTCACTTCCACATTGCTTCACTCCACATCGTGTTTCCGTACGTCTTCAATTTTCCAGCAATCTTTTCCGAGTAGCACCGCCACGCCACGCTGTTACCGCCGTGGGCGGCAACGCAAGTCTCCTTTTACTTGTAAGATTCTCCGCAGTATTTTCCTTTGCCGACAAATTGGACTATTACGCTCCTAACTCTTATACCTCAGAAATGCGTTTTCGCGAGAACCGCGTATTTCTCGTCTATCTACTACGTATTTGGGAGTTCACACTACGTTCTGCTCCGTTCCTATTTTTATTCTCTTATTTTTTGTTCTTTTTTTCTCTTTCTATCTTTGTCTTATACAAAATTCTTTACAACTCAAAGTACTACACAGTTGTTAAAACAACCAATTCTGACTGAAAGCCCCTTGTTACTAGATATCCGTTGTTGTCACGAGCAGCTTCTATGTGTCTGATATAAAAAAACCTCAGAGTCGCAAAAGAAGATATCGTGCTTTTATGAAGAAGTGTAAAGATTGTTTTGTCTTTAATTAATATAGTTCTTGTAATTGTGTATAGTTAATGATGTTATTGATGCAATTTTTATTAAATGTTGCCATGTGTCATGATGTTTCTGCTGAAATGAGTATTAATATTATTTATTGGGGTATTCATTGTTTTTTTACATACAATTTACATATAAATAACACACACATTAAATAGTATTCTTTTATTCTAATATATTAACATTTATATAAAAATATTGTTTAATAATTGGTGAGCTTAAAGGGATTTAGTTTATGAATAAATTGTAATAATTATCTTTAAAACATTAATCTAAATAATATGATATACACACACATAGCTATTAGGCTTCTAACTAAAAGATAAATGCAAAAGCTATACATGAAGAGGGATATATGCATGTTTTATCAAGGCATTGTGCCGTCTGCATATCTTATTTTATATAATAATATACATTTTAAATTATAAAGTCAATAATGACAATTCTCTAATCAATTGTTGCTTTATTGTAAAAATTGATTACTATAGCTTCGTATTAAATTTTTACTTTATGGATTTTGCTTCATGGAAAATATAATAATCATAATCATATTATACCTATGTACGTTACATTAATTGTAAGATATGATCAAGATCCCGCTTATTATTTTGTACATTATTTCAGTACTACTTTGTTGGAATGTACAGATTTATGAAATTTGTTGTGTTGCGAAGAATGAAATTATTAAAATAAATCAGCTAACTCTTATAGAAAGATTTTGTTATATAAACGCCGATACCGACATATCACTTTGTTTTTAGACAATTTTTCTTAAACAAAAGTTGAAAGAAAACTTTAAAAACACAATAAATACAAACTAGAGAAAGTATTTTCTATCAGATAATATAGCAGTTATTATAATAATATTTGCAATTTTGCAATAATTAACTTTTCCGTAAGATAAACAAAAATGAGCGTCTGACAAAATGGTCCCCAAAACTGGCACTGTAGATATAGTAATATCACATATTTTTGTTCTTTTTCTTTTACAGGATTCATCTGTATAAAATATCTACAAGTGAAAAAAATCGAATTAAAATTGATTTTAGAAACTATAAACATATACAACGAATATTATTAATAATATAGTCACTATTAAACTACTCAGTTTACAAAAAAATAGCAAGAATTTTATTTTCGCATTTATTGTAGTATTTATTTTGTATAGAAACTGATTTTGTATAGAAACAAGCCATAAATATATGAATTATGAGTTTTTACTTTTTTAATCATCTAAATGGATAATGTTTTTATTAGTATTAATAAAGTGCAATAGTTAGTTTCCGGGAAATAAAGAAGTGCTTTTTTAAAAGATCTATGTCAGACCTGTATTTGTACTTTAATTATAATAAATAGTAAATATTTGGTGCGAAATCAATATGTTCGAATTGCACTAATGATTTAAATTCACTAATTCCGTATTGATTGTTTTTTCTAAATTTCAAACCTTTTACTGCATATCTATATTAATATATGTGTATGTAGGTATGTATGTACCTACATTATTGATTGTACGATATATATATTTTTATTTAATAAAATATTATTTAGTATATATAACTAGAGATGCAACAAGCTGCATTATTAACGTTCATCATACCTGAAACACGTTATTGCAAGGAATCTGTACTTTCAGACAGACCAACGATTGCCCCATCGAAAGGGGCTGCGCGCTATGGAGCGTTTAGAGGAGTGCCAGAAGCATTCCCGTACTCCAATCCAATCATCTCGTTTCCTCTCGTATCGATTTCATCGTCCGCTAGAAATTTCCTCCGTGAAAAGAAATGTACAAGACAGCTGGAGAGGGGAGGACAAGCGACGGAACAGGGAATTACGGTGGTAACTCGCGAGACGGACGACGAGGAGAGAATAAAACCCGGTTTCTATAAACGATTTTGAAATTGTGTGCGTCTCGGCACGACTAGAAGCCCGAACTGGGGGTAGTGGGACAAAAAGGAGGCGGAAGTGCGCGAGTAGCTAGGAAGGGACGGCGAAAATCGAAGTTGGGAGTCGGCGTAAGACATAGAGAGCGAAGTAGGAATATGGCTCGTATTTTTCTTCTATGAAAAATTAAGTGCGTTCAACCATGAAGGAGTTTGTGCCTGATTACTAGCATCGCTTGAATATGGGAGCCTTGCCAATATTTTTATCGTAAAATGGTTTCCGTTCTAAAAACCTAACCTACGCTATACATATTTTGTTCCAATGTACTTTTAAAATCTATAGATATGCCTCGCGCGATATGACTCAATCAGCGCTGTAGAGAAATAAGCCTTGTTTTATTTAAAAAAACAAATAGGTCTGTGATTTTTGTGGCTGAACTAGTGCACACTTTTGGAATTTAAAATAAGCTAGGTATATGTTTAATGTTTGGTGAAAGCGAGAGAGAGGGAGTTCTAGTGCAGTTTAATGCAGAAATAAAAAACAGAACTAATATGTATATATAAAATATCTAAATAATTCCAAGACGAGTACTATAACGATGATTAAAATTTTCATCGCTTAATTGATTATTATCTCTACAGGTAACATATATATGTACATATTAAATAATAACATATATACTGATTAAAGCACAGATAAAACTAAAATAGAATAGAGAGAATAAAATATATTTAGCAATAGATTAATAAGCGGGAAATATTCATCACTATAAACAATGATATGGCAATAATATTGTAAGTGGCAGTAAAGTTAATATTAAAAATAAAATAAACAGAAAGAATAAAAAATAAGTTTTGTCTTCCTTTTTGTGAAATATCTTATATGTAGAAGTCGCATTAGACAACTAATAGGATAGCATTTCGAATAGTTAAATGCACTTTGAAATATAGAAGGACAGCATATATATATATATATAAATACGACGCGTGAATGTCATCATTTAACTATTGATTCTGATGGTTGGTTTATAAATCGGATATAAATTAATTTTGCGTTTTGAAGAAAAAGGTCATGTTGTGAATCTTGAGATTAAGACATGTAATTGCGAAAATAAGTTTTATAAAGCTTAAATATTTCGTAAGACACTTGCCGTTTAATTTATTTACTTGGAGTTCCATACGGGAACTATATATGTTCTAAAAAGTGACATTGTGAAAAGTACATTTTGGTCAAGTAACAAGCGAATTAAAATCAAAAGGTGACTTTATAGAAATGGAAATCTTTCAAATCAGATTTCCTGCTGTGATTGTCATTCCTTTTGTTTCTACTTTCTTTTTCTTGGTCACCTGTGATTGATTGTAACAGCAATAACAATTTGACATACGAGAGCATGCTTTTGTTTGCAGCAGTTCCTTTTTATTCAGCAGTTCCTTTTTATACAACTTTGTCGAGGGAGAGGATCATAACACATATTAGAGATGGAAACATAAGCGGAAAGGAAGAAAAAGGAAGAGAGATGTAGCTGAAGAAGGTAGAAAGATATATACTAGGGAGTCTACAGTGGAGGGGGAAACAAGAACATTAATTAAGAATTAACATGCGCATTGAAATTATTCTTAATTAGTAACATCGTTACCGGGAATATTTTCGTGTATGCGAGAATTTATAACGTTGCAATTCAAATAAAATATCAGCAAGATATTATAAAGATATCAGCAATATAAATATAAAGAATTAAAAGAGTGTTTAATTATGACCTTAAAATTTCGTAAAATTTACTTTGATATTAAATATTAGTCTGTAATTATAACAAGAAATGGAGTTTTGTGTGGACTTTACTAAGAAAAGAGTTTTACTAAAATATAAAATATACAACTTTTTGACTATATGCTTATGCAATACTAATAAGTTGGACAGAAGTTTGTCAATAAGCTTTTCTTAATAGACGACATTAAGCGGATTCGCGTGCGATTGTTTTCGCTTAATCAAATAACAGCTTCTTTTCATATTTTATCAGAAACAATAAATGTCGAATCACTTCAGTAGGATGACTCATGACTAAACTTTGCGCATACTTGTATGACCTATGAATTAGTTACAAGTGATTTGACAAATTTGTATGCGAGAAAATCAGAAATTGAAGAATTTCTAGGTTTTTATTGTTTATACTCTCTTGATACTTTTAATGAGTCTCTCGGTTGAATTGTAGGCAGAATCTATGTATATATTGCGTAGAGTATATGAAATTGTGACGTCATCGCCTGGTGGCCATTTTGGCTCAGCTGGTCATGACAAAAGGCAACTCGAACAACAGGACGCCATGTCCTGTCCCACGCCCGTCATACAATACAGACAATATATTCAATAATACGCATATGTCGATGTCATGGGCCCGTATATGTTTATTTGCATGCTCTGTGGGACACATACTAATTACAAATCTTTTATAACTTTTAAAGACATTTTAATTTCACATTAATTACATTTTGTAAATTAATATGATTATAAATTACAAGATATTGTACTTAATAATTTTAAAACTCTTTTTATTTTAAAAATTAAGATCAATCGGTGCAAATTAGATAGGTACAATAAAATGTTTTTGCTTCCAATCTTTATTCATGAACATTAAAAAAAATTCTCTGTAAGATAATTTATACTATTCGTTTAAAGGATGAAAGACATGAAATGAAGAAATGTTCAAAAGGAGGTGTGAAGAGGCAAGTTCTCGGTTCAGAAAATATTTTGACATGTACGGTTGGTGGCGGTGGTTGCATGTAGTGTGTCGGGTAAATTTTTTACGTAGGGGTTTTGGGTTACACTGTATGGGTTGGCGCTTTAAAGCGATACACGACTCGTATAAATATTGCGCGCCTGAAAATGCACCGTCAAGAGCACGTCCGGGCCATCCTCGACTCCTCGAGGCGGAATTGCGAAGAAAGGTAGACGGGCGAGGGTAGTGGAAAGAGAGAGCCCTTTCCACCCCTGCTTGTACTCTATCTTCTATACGGATACAGTGACTACATTGTGGGTTTAGGGTTCATTGTGCGTCCGGCACCATGGGTATTGTCGCGCTTTTTCGAGGGCCGGAGATTCACACCTTTTCACAGGCGCGATTTTCCACGATGAGCGCGTTCTATTGAGCGAAAGAGGATGAGACGAAAAATCAGAGGACGAACGAAAGTGCGATGTAAATCTTGCTTGGACACATCGTTTTTGAAAAAATGTATACAACTCGTGTTTTGTATAATTTTATTTTGTCCATAACAATAGTAACAAAAATTACTTATCGCTTTATTGCAAATGTAGTAAGAAGTGAATTATTTATGTATCTATTTAAATTGTATGTATTTGCGTCATTAATGCAAGATTGTATTAAATCAACAAATAGTGCACGATCATATAATTCTTTAATCATAATTTCTGTTTGCTTTTACTTGTGCTATGTGTAGTAATTATATTCATATTACAACGAAAGTATAAATTATAAATCATTTAACATTTTCGATTTTGATAATGTCGAAATTGATGTAATAATTGATATAATAATTGCCATTAATATTTTGATTTATGTGAGAGCATTGATAAGGATCCGAAATTGGATCGTAAAGTTTGCGATTGAGATTATTTTAAATAAATAAAATTTCACATTGACACTCTGTGTTGGCTCTAATCGGCATTATTTTATTGTATTGATTTATTTCAATTGAGCTTTAATATTCATTTTATTAATGAAATTGATATTAATTATTAAGTCGCATTTTCTTCTGCTATTCTCGCAATACATCGATATTTAATTGCGCTAATTTTAACGAGTCTACTAAGAAATGTATTTTCCGGCGTTTTATGAATTTGTAATCAAAGGAATTGTCAGGTTTCTCTCTCTCTCTTTCTCTCTCTTTGAAGAGACAATTAGACATTTCTTGCTAACTTGGAAGGGAGTCCGAGATGTTGAAGAGTTTGGTCTGATCATTAAGTTTCTTCCATAGCATCCTTCTACCAAAATTAGAGAACTTTTGCATTCCTTACATAAAATGTGATAATCAACATAAGTTACACGAGAAATAACTTATAACTTAAATATCAACATATGTAACTTGAATTAATGATTATTTTCATATTTATAAAATAAACATATATTACATATAACGATTCAGGAAATCCTATATTATTTTACTAGTTATTTTTTAGATATCTTTTTTGAAATATCTTTTCTTATCTTTTGGACATAGCTTTTTCCTAAAATAAATTCATTATAAAAGTTTATATATTTCTATTTTCTATATTACATTATATTATATATTTTATTAAATTTCTTATATATTAATATACATATACAAAATTAGTGATAGATATTATGAAAACATATTAAATATAAAAAATTACATAAAAATTATTAAAAAATAAAATAGATTTCCGTAATATTATTTTTTCTTTTATTTCAGCCTGTATTTGACGGTTCGCGGGTTATGTTTAGATCAACATGTGCAAGCGTAACTTTGTCTGGCGCCAAGAAACAAAATATGCAGCATAAGTTCAGAAATATAAAGTTACATTGAAAACAGCCGGTAGTCGACACTTTCCTGAAACGTTACATATGTCTTTAGAACGCCGCATTGCGGTGCTTTGGATAGACTACTTTCGGAGTTTCTCATAAAGTTTGGTACAACGCTGTTTAGTTAAGTTAAGTAGATAATAATTAGGTTTTACAAAGTATACTCTTTACTATTTCAAGTTAATATACTTATTGAAACAACAACTAAGTTGAGCAATCAAGATTGTCGTTTTAAAAATTATCTATTACCTATGTGTATTTTATAAAGAATTATTTTAATTTTAAATTACGATAATTGGATTTTCTAATATCAAATTTTTGACATTTTACGAGTATTTTATGACAGTTGTTATGAAATACTCGTAACTTTTTTAACGCTATTTTACGATTAAAATTCCTTTTACTAATGAGATGGTTAATTCTAGCACTTTGGCAAGTAATGATATTGACGGTACAATAAATACAAACAACGTGCACTATCCAAATAATTACGAATTTATTGAATCATGAAATGTTTCAATTTGTATATTCACTGTTCACTCGCTTTTCGACATTTAATGACATTATTTGCAAAAGCTCTGTTATTTATCATAATTATTCTATCCGCGTGATATTCCATATCATTCACACATAACTGTTTTAATTAGGATAAATTATCTGAATATATCAATATTAAATGACAAGTAGTACAAACATGGTGCAGTTATCAAGCGTTTCATCTGAACCTTTTTTCAATCAAGAGAATATTTATATTTACAAGTAAGGAGAGGAAAACAAAATATATATGTAAAAATTTTTACAATATAATATATATTATTATCTTTCATAATTTAAATGTAATAGAGGAGACGGTGGCCTATAATAATTTAGTTTTTGCGCGCAAACTGTGGGCGATACGCGTATCGACACACTAAAAAATTGGAATTGCCCTTTAGGTGAAAAAAAAAACATATTTTTTTTTACAAAAATATTCTGCATGAAGTAGCCTCAAAGATGATTTCTAACTGATATTTTGCAAAACATCGGTTAGAAATCATCTTTCAGGCTATTTCAAATATCGATTTATTTGTAAAATAAATCGTTACTTTTTTCATCTATAGGGCAATTTTCAAACGATTTTTAGCGTATCGATACGCATATCGTTTATTCCTAGCATAAACCTTATGTCAATGCGAATCAGCGCGAATGTTGAACAGCGATGAAAGATACAGACTCATGCTTTGAAGTTAGGGTGATTAGATCTAATCTAGATAAACTAGGACATTCCCGATTAAAAAGTAGTACAAAAGTAGAACACTAAGATTCAAAAATAGGACAAAAAGAGGACATTTTTAGTTAAATTGTAATACAAAATAAGTTCTATTTTTGAACTCAAAAGTAGAATAAGAAGAGTACATTTAAAAACTCTAAGTACATAAAATTATGTATTTAGTATTAGCAAAAAAGTGCTTTAATATAATATAATAACACCTAATAATTTTCAAACTTCAGATACATAGGTAGTAATGATCTAGTGATTAGTTTACTATGTATTTTATGTGCAATCGGCTTAATAACTTTCAGTTCTCTTGCTCTCTCTTTCTCTCTCTCTCTCTCTCTCTCTCTCTCTCTCTCTCTCTCTGTCTCTCTCAAAATGACTCCCAAAAAGAGTACTCCTCAGACACTCTGAAAACCCGGATGCTTTAAAAAAGAATACATGTCTAAGAAAAACCGGACATTTGGTCACTCTATTTAAAGTTCTATACTAATCAGTATATATCAATCTACTGGATGTAATTATCGAAATTCCAATTTCGTAATTGTCGAGAGGGTCACCGAAAGTTTCGAATTCGCGTATTCGTCTTTTTGTTTCATACATAATCATTTGTTGTTGATATTTGTGTTGTCGATTTTCGTACAGTCACACTTTTAAGAGGATCCTAAAGCAAAGCTCGAATTACGACCAACTGGAAAATCACCAGAGCTGTTTTTCCAGCGCATCGACACATGTCTTTATATACTACCACACCAATACCTCACGCAATCTATGATACACGCAATCGCACGTTCGTGTCAATTCGTATAACAAATTTGTCGCAATAAATCGTCTAAGTATAATTCTAAGAACTCGACATTATTTGTTTGTGCAAACTACGTGTTTGTGGATTACTATTTCGTAAGTACAGGTTACAAAACTTTTTATTAAGCAAATGTTGTCACGACTTGACAGCTTGAGACGTCATGTTACACTAAGAAATGGTACTAAATAAATATATCAATTTCGAAATTTTTGGTCGTTCTCGACATAAACTCCACTTCACAAACACGTATTAATGCGTATACTTTAATCCTGGAAAAGGATTTTCGAATCTGTGAAAGAGAAAAAAGTATTTGTCATACAAAAATTATATGATTTAGTCGGTAATACAGACGGCTTTAGGATCCCCTTAACGAAATAATTTTCTTTAAAACGGTTCTCTACAGTAAAACGCCTACAAAAACGCCTATATTACTATTTTTACTATATATGCCTATATATGCCTATATATGCCTATATTACTATTCTTATTTCTCTTCGATTTATACTTTGTTACATTTTCATAAATAATGTCCTGAGTCTTAAGTAATAAATATTTTATAATATAATTTTGAGTCCAGAATCGATTGAATAACATTTTGGGAATATAATTTTTAAGTTTTAAATTTAAATATTGATTATTAACAAAGTTATTGTATAAAATGCAAATAGGTGAAGAGCTATAATACCACCTTCTTCTCTATTAATTAAATTAAAATCCGATTGCCAATTAACTTTTAAAGAGGATCGTAACTCTCAATATGTATAAAAGTATAACATATAAATTTTATATACAGGGTGTTTCCAAATTAAATCGCAAAACTTCGGGAGCGTGTAGAGGAGTAAAAAACTAAGAAAAAAAGTCCTATAGACATATGCTCGTTTTTGCTCCGTTTCAGATTATGCATGGGGTACTCTGAAGCAAGAAGTTTATTCTTCGCCTATTCAATCAGAGCAACATTTGAGAAATCGTATCGTAGCTGCAGCGAACAGAATATCGCAAGAACAGTGCCTGGCTGCTACAAGAGCCGTGTTTGACAGATGCAATGCTTGTATTGCTGCAAGAGGTGCACATTTCGAACAAAATCTTCATTAAAAAGTTTATAAATAAAATAATTAAAATAATAAATTAAATATATTTTTTTCTTTTTTCGTGATTTCCTGCGAAACAAAGCAAAAAGGAGCATATGTCTATAGGACTTTTTTTCTTAGTTTTTTACTCCTCTACACGCTCCCGAAGTTTTGCCATTTAATTTGGAAACACCCTGTATATATATATATATAGAAATAAAACATACAAATAAATGATAAATATTTAGTATAATTTCTGCATGTAATAGTATATTTATCTAAAAAGTCTTGGTTAGAGGACCATACATTATTACAATTTATTCCTTCGTTTTCTGACAGTTCGTGAAAAATACATTGGATATCGCCGAATCCAGCTGTTAGAGTATTAAACTTTCTACGATAACCATTGACAATTTATTCGATCATTGATGTAAAGTTAATGCTCAATGCAAGACTGATGCAAGAATGACTTTCGACAGTGCATCGTGGTGGGTGGACAGGAGGCGGTGGCGGCAGTGGCGACAGTGGTAGTAACGGAAGGAGATGAGGAGAGAGAGGAATTAATGGGGACGGACTGTAGAAGTGGCTATAGCCTAGAGTCGTGTTAGGGCCAGGGCCATTAAGCTTAATGACATAATGAAGTAAATGGCTGTGCATGCCATGCCACGCCTGGGACTATAGCTTATAACCGCTGCGCCTCCATCCCCGCGCAATATACTGCATGCCAGGAATTCCTGACTTATGCCGCTACTGCCCAGTCAAAAGGGGTAGTCGCGTTGCACGCTCTCTCTCTCTCTCTCTCTCTCTCGCCTTTCTCTCGTTGCTGATCTCTCATTCCCTTTTCTGTTTTCTCTCCTTCTCTCGGTATCTCTTTCTCTTGCTCCATTGGTACATTACATAAGGGGTGTTTTACGTATCGCTCTACCGCACACACATGCTGGAAGTAAATTTATTTCGGAGATTGCTAAGACGTCAGGGTTCGGGCATCTCCCATTTTCCTGGAGATAATCCTTTAAAAACGTTGTCTTCTCTGTTTACATACCATTGCGACCTCTTCTTAAGATCTCTTCTTGAAGTTAATATTATATTTATATTTGTCTATATAATTTTCATTTTTATCAAATATAATAATTGATTATGTTTAAATGTTATGATCCAAATTGAGTTATATATGTGAATAATATATAAAATAATTTACTATATTTAATATGCATAAAATATAAGATAATTAGACATTTGTAATATATTTATAATCAAGTACCTAATAAATTAAAGGAAAAATTAGTTTTTGAGAAATGCTTATTAACAATTTTAAGTGACTTTGATGTATAATACTAAAGTCAAGTATGTATTCCAAGCATTCTAAGTTATTAAAAATAACATGCTCAAACTTTTAACTAAATTTTTAAATTAATAATTTTATTATATTATAGTTTAATATATGTATAATGATAATTAGATTGACAAGATTTTCAGTTGTGTGATAGATATTAAATATAACAATTAATTAATACTTGTAAACAAATTGTGTACAAAATTTTAATTAGTAATTGATATTAAAAATACACTCAATATTGACATTAAAAATACACATAACACAAACATATTTTAATATTCTTTTAGGTATACTCATATTCTCTTTTGATTAAAAGAAATTCGATATGTTAATATTAAAAAATGCCAAATTAGTTAAAATATAAAATTCTTTTTAAAATACTCTATTGCATTGTTAAAAAAAAGACATTCCTAAACATTTTTACAAATTTTTTACAAATTTTCATATATTTATTGATATTATTCATAATTACTTTCTTTTGCTTTTCGTTTCCACAAAAAAACAGTGCAATATTATGGTTAGGAGGGGAAGGAATAATTAAGATCGGGGGATGGGATAATTATAAATCTGCATTTCTTTCCATAGCATGGAATAAAATCTAAGAACATGGGTAAAAAATGTTGTGTTTTCGGGCAATCAACACTTTGCTCTTTGTTCTTATCTGGCACTTGAATATACGGACATCACAATATTCACACTGTTCTTAAAGGCTCGAATTTCGAGCATGGCTATCACGAGAATGACAATGGACCGAATTAAGCACGTAAATACATGGAAGGTGTGAGATTTACATCGAGAAGAAGAGAAATAAAACCGATTGCTGAAAATTGAGAAAGGTCGAAGAGGTCTTGAGAACTATTTATTTGTATCTGAAAGTTGTCATTCCTCAATTTATTAGTATTCATGTTAAATGCTTTCATTCAAAAAATTTGGTTTTATATATACTTGATGAATTAACAATAACATAGAAAAAGGGAATACATACAGTGAGTGCAAAAAGTATTCGTACACAAAGAGAGAAAATATTTTTTTAAAAAAACCTTATTTTTAAAAAATAAATATTATTCAGCGAGAGAGATGAGTCATCGAATTGATATTGAATCGATATCGATATGATGATTTCAACACCAATTTGACGTCGATTTGACGTTTAATTGATGATCATTTCTTGCTGGGTAATTAACAATTTATTTATAAAGAATAAAATAAACTGTATGTTTCTTAAAATTATATGTACCAAAAAGATGTGTATTAATTATAGAAAATATATCACCTGAAAAATAAGCGAAAATTAAAAATTGTATCGTTTGAATACTTAAAAAGTATTCGTACAGTTGAGGAATTTAGCTTCTAAAATCAGGAATACAATTGCGAAGCTCGTTTGTTACAACAGAATCTATTCATTGTATAAAATTGCTAATTAATGTTTATTTTTTACAAACAAGACTATTTATAAAAAATTTCCTTGTAGGAATACTTTTTGCACTCACTGTATATATACATTTATATATTTTTTTTTAACATAGAAGCTATGTTATGAATGTTTAATATAAACGTAAAATTAATTTATTTTCTAGTTACGACGTGATAGAAGTTAAATATAACAATTAATATTTGTCAACAAATAGTGTACAAAATTATAGTTAGTAATTGTTATTAAAAATACTGTTAATTGTTAATATTGTATAACGCAAACATATTTTTATATTTCTTTATATAGATATAGAATTATATATCCTTTAGAATATATACATAAATCGTCTATCATTATATAAAGTTTGCTTTTGTTGATACGTATTGCATTAGATTAATCGAAAGTGAAAAAATCGTAGGCTGTTATGCAGCATGTGATTCTCCAGAGAACCTGACGATTGAATCGATCAAATTAATCCGACTAAAAAACATCGCGGGAGCATTAGCAGTTTACCCTAAAGCTACTGGTTGGTCCGTTACAAGTGTTTTACGCATTGTAGCATGGTGCAACAAAACTGACAGGATGGAGGGTACCTAATCCACCGAAACATCCCTCGGGATGTATCTAGACTTCGACTACGCTCGAATGCGCTCCATTCGCCCTTCCGACTATGTAAACGACCGCATTACATGTTTCATATACTCTATGAATAATTCCCAGCTCGACGCATTTTTAAAGAACGCCTCAGCGATTGGCGCCTCGATGCTTCTGATGTCAATGGTTGGTTTATGTGACAATTATTTGTCAAAGTTTAATTTTAATTAATAATTTGATTTTTAATGAAATTTTATATGTAAGAATTTATTATATATCCGCGATATAAGTAGAATATATCTTAAAGATTATTATTTGGCGAGAGAATCTTTTATCAAAGCTAAAGTTTAATAATGCAATACTATTGACAATTTCCCGATCTTTGATTATAAATGTGTTAAAATATATGAGCATATGAAAAAAATTTCTACATAAAAAATTATGTGTTAGAAAGATGTAAAAGATAAAATAAATTCACAATTATTTTTTTATATAAGAAAGAGAAATAAGGGGTTAGTAAGGCGACATAGTAAGGCGTGACTAAAGTTAGCGACAGCGTACAAAATTGACGAGTAATGTGATTTTGTTGGATCAAAGGCTATACTAGAGCAATGCAATTCGTTACAAGCAACGCATTGACTGATCTGATGACTTATAAAATTTATAAATGAATAAACAATTTTTCTCTTCGTAAATTATACAAATTTGCATATTAGACTAATTTTAATTACTATTTTGTATAAATTTTTATTTTTTTAAATTAAATTCATAATTATAAACATAATTAATATTTATATCTATATAAAAGTAACTTATATGCTAATAATATTTCTTTACATTTAACGTATATATACATAAGTGTTTTAAAATGTCGTAAGAAATAGTTATCCTCAATAATTTTTGCGAATAATACTTTGTATAAAAAGAGAAACTGTCATAATATAACTCTGTACATTTTTAAAACAAAATTGTATAAAATTTTATGTAAAGAATTATCTGTAAATTTGTTAATTGTACTGCTAATTTATTCTCCCTACATTTCTCAATCATAATCTATTTTGTGATTGATATGTAAAATAGTAGCAGAAAATGAGAATGTATAATATGTTCAGGTTGAATCATTTCATCTTACGATGCGCGACAGGGCAATTTTGATGTAAATCAACAAAAGGCTATTTATCTCTTTTTCATACCACGAAGGTAAAGACGGGGGAAGGCAGAGGGCAGAAACGAATTTTCAATTACTACGTACAAAAGAACGGGTAATTCACAGTCTAAAATGTCTTTGCGACATGTACACATTACGAGCGGCGTGGCGTGTGGGCTTGAAAAGATTTCTAAATTAAATTTCGGGATTAGTATCCAGGTTTAATGCGGACAAGTGATAGCAGAAGATGTCCCAAGGGTGTGCTACACGCTACCTTGGTCCTCCTACCAACCCCCATGGGATCATCATACATACGGCCTACTGTGTAAGGACACGACGATGTGCCGTGTTGCTCTCCTCGCTCGTAATACTTCACGCGCGTTTCCATTTGCTGGATGTAAACTTGTTCTTCCTTTTCCGTTTTCTTCCCCCGCCTCTCTCTCTCTCTCTCTCCCCCCTCTCTCTCTCTAGAACGTCAATCTTCGTCTATGTAAAACGGAATGTCTGGTTTCTCGAGCTACTGTCAGAGATAGACAAAAAATGCGATACATAGATCGTGTAAACTGCAATCTTATTATTTAAAACTGATAATGGACATATACAAGCAGTACTTGTATACACGATCAAACAATTATTTATAAAATTATTTTGAAGTAGGCAATGATTAGAATATAAAATTTAAAACGATTGATCGTTAATTAATTTAAAACGATGTTAATAGAAACTTTGGAACATCTTCGTTAAAAAAGAATTTATTTACATCGCTGTAAATTTAAGATTTAGATATAATTGTAGTAATCATTATAGAGTAATAGTAATCATATGAGTTCAAATCTCAATACGTTAATATTTCTGTCAGGAGTCCCATTATTAACATTTTTATCCTTAATACCTTTAAGTATCTTTTATAAAGTACTTTTTAGAACTTATAATCTTTGTATTTTTAGAAAGCATCTTTTTCTATGGTATTTCTTCATATTTGTCATTTGGCTATGTATAGAATAAAAATGCCTTATAATAAGATAAAATTAGAACAATGCCTTTATTTTACAAATATGGGAATTATAAGAAAAAGTGCGAAAAATAAGGGATTTGTTTGGTCTCAATCAAATAAATGTAAAAATTAAGATTTGATAAATAAAATTCTTTAATGATAAATAATCTCGTATTTTAATTTTCTGTCAGTAGAGTTCAGTAGAGGGAAAGCTTTTTTTCTCTATTTAGACTCTATATAGATATACCTACTAGAGTAGAAACGTTAAGAAATACACACATCTTCATCTGTTTTCATTTTTGAGATAAAAAATGTAATTATCAGTGGCGTTCAACATTGAATTGGTATATCAGTTGTCCGGAAGGTTAAGAAATCGAGCTCTAAGGCCAGGTTTTGACATGAGCTGTCCGACGCGAAACTTAAAGGCTTTGACAGCTACTAAAGCAAAAGCCTGTTTCTGTCTCGCTTTTTAGCACGAGAAACAAGCTGTGTTAGACGAAGGGGTATTTTGAGGGCCGCCATTGGCTATCCACGTTCCTTATTGTCGGTTGCCTGGTAACAGGCCTGCTACTAACACAGGTACACCCCCGATGGCAACCATCCTGCAGCCGCTACTGACACATACACCATCAGACTCGGACGAGCGTAATCCACCACGACACACTAGCAGTAGCAACCCTCTCCGCGGTCTTTCCACGCGTACACGCACATCCCTCCGTTCGCTCTGATCATTGCGTCTACATACACTTCGGGGTTTCTCTGAGCAAAGCGCGTATATAGCATGAATACTTAGCTATCCCTCTTTTAACATGCAATACAACTTTCAAATTTTGTCGATTTTTAACTGCTATATCTAATATTGGATATCTAATACATATATATGATGGATATCTTTAATTTTAAAATCTCATGAGAGAGAGAGAGAGAGAGAGAGAGAGAGAGAGAGAATAGTAGTAGTAGTAGATGTATTTAAGATTTAAAAGAAATATTCTGTATATTTTTTTTAGAATAATCATAGGAATTTAGGAAATAATAATTGAAAACGTCATGAAATTTCATATTGGCACTGTGAATAAATGGTTAATTATAAATGAATATACCTATGTAAAACTTAGCATACAATGTTGTTTGTGTAAAAATAGATACTATTTTATATTTATTACTTGTATTACATCAAAATTCATTCTAACACAAACTAGATTACTCTTAACTATTATAAATCCTTAAAATTATGATAACAAATATAGTTTTAATATTAATAATCATAAAATTGGATATCTAATGATATCCAACAAGCATGGTGTAATATGATATAAAAGTTTTAATGTTCAATATTCTGTTGCGAGACTGAACGAATAATTATTTTTCGAGAGCTTGTATTTTTTCGCGAAGAAATTTTGAAAGTAGGTTGGAGGATATATCGAAGATATGGGATAATATCTAAGAGCGAATTAGATGGTCTGATTAACGCTTCGCAAGAGCGAATTAAATGGTAGTATTAACACATACATCAGTGCATACGCATAGTTGCTCGCATAATAGCTAACTAGATTTGATTAATCGATTAGATTGCGTATTCCTTAAGCGATGCGACGCGACGCGACGCGACGCATCTATTCAGATGAGATGTTTTCTCATACGCATGATATTGATCACTTTCACGTTGTCAAACATTAGCCATGGTAACGAATACAACTCATTATTAAAATGACACATGATAATTTTAGATTTTTAAATTGAGTCTTTCACGCTAAATGTCAGTAAATTACTTAATAATTACTTTATTGCCATTCTTTTTTTACTTTTATTTCTTATAAGAAAACAAAAATTTTTCTATTTAGGTAAAAATGATTATTTTAGGATATATGTGGGGGGTTCAAGTCAAACCGGGACATTCTTATGAACATAAGAATAAAAAAGTCTCGGTTTGACTTGAACCACCCATGTATTTCCGCAGGATGATTGGTTCGACGGCTCGAAGTAAATGAGTGTACTTAAAAACTCGGAACAAGAAGGTAACGTGGAGCCGAGAGTTTAAAGAGGCCTCTTTACAGAACTGAAAACAATGCATCGCGCGAACTATAAACGTTGTTATACTCCGAGCTTGAAATATTTATTTTTTCTTTTCTCGTCCATTTTTCTCCATTACTACATTCAAATGTACTCGATTACATGTGCTAATTAGATATTTCTGATCATGGTAATTTATACAATAAACGTAAATCTTTCAATACCCAGTACTATTAAAATATTTTGCAATAAAATTTATATTTACATTGAGAATACAACTTTCGAATAGTAGCGATCAAAATTTATTTATTATCATAATGAAAACATAAATTGTTGCAATAACAATATATATTTAGAAAAAGTTTTATAATATTCATCGTAATTTAAAAAAATGTCTACTACTTCAGGTGAAAATAGCATCAAAATGCCAACTAAACGAGAAAAAGTGCCGACCAATCTTCTACGTATTAATGGTGACGTCAGCGAACATTTCAGACTCCAATTAGTCGAGGGACATGTATAATTGGAATTTAGCTCTTAATTACTACTTAATTAGCCACCAGCAGTATCAGCGACAGCGGGAACGATAGTAACGAGAGTTACCCTTAGGGAAGAGTTTCATTGTTCGCAATGCTTCGGGCTGCTTTTCGCTCGTTAATTTGACATTAATTTACAATTGATAATTATTTTTGGCCAACGGATTTTGTTCGCAGCTGGATTTTATTGCAAGCTTTCACGAGTGCCATGCGCTTCTATATATCAATTTGCGGAAAAATTGCCGTTATTGCCATTGCGTATGCGACAATCATTTCACAAAAATTTTATAAATTTTATAAATTGCAGGCTGTTATAATTGTAACATACAATTTCTTCGACAAAAATGTGCGTATAACGAAAAGATAATTGAGAAGTCAGTTAATATAATTTATTAATTAATTTTAAATAAAATTTATATAGATCTTCTGAAATTATTTTTTAAACGTTTATTTTTAACGTTTTAGTTTTTAACGTTTAATTATATTTTTAAATAAAGATAAATAAGTTATAATTAATTATAATATTTGTACTTAATTATACTTTCAATACTTTGACTATATACTGCAGTAATGAGATATAGTGCAATAATCAGATACATGTAGTTGGCAACCGAAAATAACTATAATTGTAGGTATTATAATATAACCATAGAAATAGTTGAAATTATCATAAAAATTGTTTGAAATAACTATAATTATAGTCATTTTCGGTTGCCCCACAACTACATATATTGATTGATAGAACTATACATATCGTTATTATTACTAATACTATAGTAGCCATAATCATAATTATATATACAGGGTGTTATATATACAAGATTTTTCATTACTTTCCAAACACCCTGTATATATGTATAGTAATATGTAATTATAGTTATATATAAATACCAAACAGTTTTTCTCTCACAATCAGTGTACATATTATTGTGTTTTGTAATTTTAAGTAAGAGAAAATAATATTATATTTTCTGAAGAAAAAACGACTTTAATAAAAAAATTTTTTAATTTTATGCGCGCGCAGAAAGCAATATATATGTAATATTAAACCTAAATGAAATTTATTTAAGAACGAAATTTTAGTTTAGCTTGCTTTTGTAATCAAGCAAAGTAAAGCAGAAAGTAATGAATTGATAAGGAGGTAAATATTACCGCAATGCAAAATTCATTTTATATATATATATATTATATATATGTATATGATACACAGAAAAAAAATTTGTGTATTTGTGTTGGATTACACCCTGTATATATGTATAGTAATATGTAATTATAGTTATATATAAATACCAAACAGTTTTTCTCTCACAATCAGTGTACATATTATTGTGTTTTGTAATTTTAAGTAAGAGAAAATAATATTATATTTTCTGAAGAAAAAACGACTTTAATAAAAAAATTTTTTAATTTTATGCGCGCGCAGAAAGCAATATATATGTAATATTAAACCTAAATGAAATTTATTTAAGAACGAAATTTTAGTTTAGCTTGCTTTTGTAATCAAGCAAAGTAAAGCAGAAAGTAATGAATTGATAAGGAGGTAAATATTACCGCAATGCAAAATTCATTTTATATATATATATATTATATATATGTATATGATACACAGAAAAAAAATTTGTGTATTTGTGTTGGATACGGTTCACTCACGTTTGTGTTAACAGTTTGTGTTGAATTTTTTAACATATTCGGATGTTAATTTAACATAATGTGATTATGTTATTTAAAGATTTTTTGTAAAATTGATATTCAATGTTTCTTAGTGTCAAAATAACACAATTTATGAGTAAGTGAACAAATAACGTGGTTAGGTTACAAATAATGTGGTTTAAAACGTAAATTCTAAGACAAATGAAATATGTATTAATTTAACATATCATAAATGTTAATTTAAAAAAAAAAAATGACGGTTTACAATCGATGTTATTTTTCTTTGTATTTATTCTCTTACATAATATTTGTGTTACCTTCTAACATATTCATCTTGTGTAAAATTAATTCAAAAATTTGAGTGGACCGTTTGGGACATGCGATTTATGTTAAATTCTATACATTTTTTCCAACTGTGTACATATTTATTAGAGTGGTATTCTGGGTCCAAATCATTGCCAAGTCTGATATAATAGGTAATTTGATACGTGATGTGTACCTACGCAGTTTCAACATACAGAGCTGTATAATCATTAATTATAGATAATGCTATCAAATAATGAGCTGTGAATTCAGTAAAATATTAATCTCGACACATCTCTGATTTTTGTAATGTACAAACATAAATTCCGCTAATTTAACGCTGCTTCATAATTACGTTTTCTTTTTACTTTTTGTTAAAGTATAAAATTGCAATATGTAACAATAATGATAAATAATAATAATAAACATATAAATATATTGTTACTTTCTTAAAGTTAGACAAAAATTTAAATGTTATCACAAAAGTTTTACATGTTCGTCTATTGTTACAGGTGTTGGACATAATATAGAGTCAGGAAAGGATTTCACGGTAGATGGACTTTCAGGTTTTAGTAAAAAAAAGAAGAAGAAACGTCGTCATAGGTGAGTCTCTGCCAGAAACTTTAACTTTACATTTTCCTCGTTAGACCATTTTTCCTATATAAGATAAGACTATTCAATACTTTAATGGAAATATCTGTCAACAGCAACTTGTAGTTAGTAAATATATTCTTCATTTAAGGTGACTCTTTAGTAAATCGAGTTGCCATAGAAATGTCTAATTTTTTTATATAATGAAGTTGAAGTACTGAAGTTGACGTGTACATAATTCTATGATAGGTTAACGATGAAATAAGACAGAAAAAAAATGTTGAAAATGTAACCTTTCACGTATAACTTAGTGATAGATAAGGCTTGCAGATGCTTCTTTGACTAACTGCACACAAATCTTACCATAGACTTTTCTCAAAAATGAGATTATAATAGTTTAAAAACTTACGATTTTAATGGTCACAAAAAATTATAGGTCAACAGCTATTCTAGAAAGACATTTACATGCATAAACTTGCATATAAGAACCTCGAAAAGTAAACATAATCTCATCCTGTTTTCATTCCATGAAAATACAGCTCTTGATTTACTATCGTATATTCCATACTGTTTCATTAAGATACACATAGTTTTAATATTTTATCCAAATTATGCAGATATTTGTAATTTTGGATGGGTCCTGGTGAGAATTTTCCAAATTTTCGGCACTTTACTAAAGAACCACCTTAATAGTTTAAAAGTTTTGTATGATTGTTGCATATTGATAGTTTAATTTTTTCATTGTAAGTATTATTTTTTTATTCTGAAGTAATAGAGAAGTTTATGGCTATTATTTTATATAAAATAACTTTAGTGTATTCAATTGACATTTTAAACTTAAAATGAAATGTTACCAAAACCCTTCGCACTCTCAATTATTATGCTATATGATGAATGTTATTTAAAACAATCCTATACACTCAACATCTGAATGCAACTACAAATTTTGTGGAAAATATGATTGCATGATATTTTAATCATTAATTAATTTAATAATTTCTATATTTTTAACTTTAAAATTTGAACTCTCAATCAAGACACGATTACAGAACTTACATAATATATTTGAATATATATACAGCAATATTTGTTACATTAAAATTCTAAAATTTTTTTCTAATAAAATAGATTCTAATGAAAAATTCTAATAGTAAATATTCAGAGACAGATTATATTAATATTGTATTAATAAGTATTATTAAGAAGATTTATCATATATATATATTCCGTAATAATATTTTTATATATTTTTATTTTAATTTATCAGCACGAAATAAAAAAATATTTCACTACATGCTAAAATATTATTGGATGTTATATATAAATCAAATATTATACATTATTATGTTTATATATATATCCCTAATAGCACAGATCTCCAAGGGATATTCCAGAGAACATTCAGAGGATATCCCTATGTCCTAAGAACGTTCGCCAGAACGTCCCTCGAATAAAGTGTGCTATTAGAGATATATTTATACGTTAGTACGTTTACATAAAAATTAAATTATTGTAATATAACAAATTCTGGAAAAGAATCTAATTAGGGTAGAGCGGGGCTATTCTTCTTTTCAACCTTAAAATAATATAAAATTTATGACGACGAACAATATCTTTTTGCAGTAACGTGCTTATAACTACCTTATACAATCATGATTGCTTCTTGAAAGTACAAGTATGACTTTTAAATGTTCAATATACGCTGCTCAGAAACATAAACAATATCGTGAGAAATGGACGAAATAGCCCCGTTCTAGCCTATATTTTGCACAGTTACATTGATAATTTAAAAAATGACATTTTATTATATATATGTACAAGAGCAATTGTAGATATTTTCTAATTGCAATAAAAAAACTAGAAATATAATTATTCATGAAAACATATTCTAACATTACAAATTTTAAATTAGCGCTTATTTCAATTACTTTGATATTTTGATACGATCACTGTTCAAAGATTCGAAATTAATCCTGTAGAATTCGAAAGGATTACACGGCAATCTTTAAACGAGCACACAAAACTGAAGCAAAATTGTCGACGATTTTCGCGTGTCCGCTTAACGAGCGGATGATCGTTCGGGAAATGACTTTCAATTTCGAAGCTTTCGTTCGGCCCACAAAGGCAGATGCCAGCTCGTTCTCCGCGCAACCTACAATTTGTCGAATCGCAAGACTAATTGGACGTCTTGCCGTCAAATTCGCTTCTCCAGTTTCTGTCATATCACGCGCATATGTGCCTTCTGGCTGAACACTCGCCTCAACTCGCCTGTCTACCATCGACTGTCCATCACGCGTTGCTAAGTTATACATCCTGCTTATGAAAAAGAAGAAGAAACGAAGAAATTATTGGTTACTACGCGTTCGCTTCGTCTCTCGAATTTCTACATCGAATTTACATCGACAAAACGTATGCCCGTTTGCAACTAATTGTAATAAGCTAATGACGGAAATAGATATTTGCGGCTACTTAAGAAAACAGACTTGTAACGATTGTGTGCTGATGCACGTTAACAAGAATGAGAGTATGAGAGTAATTTCAAAAGAATTATTATCGAGATAATGATTAAATTAAATTAATATTTCTGTCACTGCTAACGTAAAATTGTACGTGTAATCTGTCATCTTTATAATAAACATTAATATTGTTATTACACTTAGATAATATAATGCTCTTTAAATAATAGAAATAAAATATGTCTATTCTTTCCATCTAATTTTAATGATTTTAATTTCTTTCTCATAAAAATTTGAGTTCTAGACATAATCTTGCTTACCTAATAATTACTTTCTTTTTTAAAAAACAATTTTCAAATATACTTATGCAGTGTACTAAATATATAATACTTATTAATATAACTATTTATGTTCGATATTGATCTTGATGTATCTCTCCGCGAGAAAATTGTGAAAGCTCATAATTTGGTATTAATTGTGCAATAGCAATGCTCATAAATTTCTAGTTTGATTTAGATTTGTCTGTAGTATTTTTTTATCCAATATACTTGTCATAGAAAACATTCGCTTATTATAAAATGTTACTTTGCTAGTCAAGTAATTAACAAAGATTTTAATGCTTCTGGTTTTGATATTTCTATATAAATGCTATACATACTACTTAAATTTTTTCGGTCTTTTGAGAGAGAGTAGGATAGATTTAAGGTAGAAGCTCTGTAATGGCATATAACTAGGTTCATGTGGTTGTTGCTCCAGGACGATCTTCACGTCACAACAGCTGGAGGCGCTGGAGGCAGCTTTCAAGGAAGCCCATTATCCTGATGTCTATGCCCGCGAGATGCTAAGTCTGAGGACTGATCTACCTGAAGATAGGATACAGGTAAGCGAAAATAAAAACATTTATTTTTACATATAAATTACGATAATTTTATATAGTAAGATGAAGTTGGGCATTTTTAACAAATTAAAATTTAAAATATTAGGAGTAGTGTGATTTAGTTTTGAGGGTTTTTTTCTCAAAAACTGATTTATTTAAACAATATATCGTGTTAATGTTTAATAACTGTTGTACGATCAACATTTAATTCTCTGGGAAGTTCTGAAATGGATTGTGCTAGATTTTCGTCCAATAATGCTTGCAAATCTGCATTTTCCAGCTTTTATCGTTAACATTAAAATCACTACTTTTGAATCGACAGAACCAATATTCACATGTCTTAATTGGTGGAGTAACATCATCATAAGTTTCTATCAGAATTCTATGTCCTTTAGCCGTTTCTTTTGATTAAAAAACAAGAGCAACTCATATCGAAAATGCTTTTTTTAGGAAGTTCCATTTTTTAAATAATATAAACACGATGTTTACTATGTCCATTGTTATTAAACGACTAAATATCATAGAGTAATATTAAAGTAATAAGAAATAATACCTATGATTGGAATGTCTTCGACAACATTGATATTAGTGCCATCTCTTGTAAAATTCTCAAAACTAAATCACACTCCTAATAAGTTACAGACAAGTAAGTAAATTTTAAATCAAAATTAGAACACTACTGTTAGAAATTAAGTTTCGTTAAAATTTCTGTAGCAATAGGACATCTAGAATATATTTGGCTACTTTTAGTCTAATTTTCTTCAATAAACTTAAATAAACAGTAAATTGTTTGTGCTACTATATTACAGAAAATAATTTTCTACAAGGTCTATATGTGTATATATGTATTGTATATATATATATATACATATATACAGGTTGTCCCATGGGAAGATGTTGAAACTAATCAGTTATCATTTTCGAAAGTATTCAGTTATTGAAAAAACAAAAATTGCGCTGAAAAGAGGAAAGTCTGCAATTTTTAATGAATATAAATAAAATTTAACAAAATGTTTGTGTTTCAATTAATTTTATTGATGAAAAATGTGCTCATAATCCCAAGGAGTAATTTTTTTGGAGTGCGCACCATTTGAATTTGTACAGGACACAATTTTTGTTACGAAAATTCGTAAAAACTTTTTCTAACGTATCATTTTTAATATTGCTAATAACTTTTTAAATAGCTGCTACTAAATCTGAAACTGTTTTTCGATCTTATCTACGGTCTTTGATATTAATCTTAGCGTTTACTTGATTTTAACATATTTTTCATCAATAAAATTAATTGATACAGAAACATTTTATTAAATTTTATTTATACTCATTAAAAATTGCATACTTTCCTCTTTTCAGCGCAATTTCTGTTTTTTCAATAACTGAATACTTTCGAAAATGACAGCCGATTAGTTTCAACACCTTCCCGTGGGACACCCTGTATATATTATATATATATATATAATTATTTATATTCATATATCCTCTAAATTTCTTGGAATGAAATCGTACTCCAAAAAAATGATAATATTGTTACTATTGGAAAAGAATGAAAATATTTGTACTCTTGAATAAGCAGAGTGGTAGATTTTCAGTCTTTTTTTAGTGAAATTCTAATCTTTTGGAGTAAGATTAACTCCAAAAAAGGAGTACGACTTCCTTCCTTTGGAGTGAATCTCACTCTAAAGGAGTGAAATCTCACCTAAAAAAATAAGAGTAAAAATCTGCCATTTTTATTCAAGAGTAAATATTTTTACTCTTTTTCAATAGTGGCAGTATTTTCAATCTTTTGAAGTGAGATTTCACACTAAGAAATTTAGAGAGTAGATCTTCCTTGATCGCTTTTCCCTTTGCGAGCTACAATTGCGTAAGCGTTTGTAAATGGTTGTAGTAGCAAAAATTGATCAATCACGGTAGAATATTCACCTCAAATTCAACTGTGATTGATTAATTCTTACAACTACAACTACTTACAACTACGTTTACGCAATTCTGGAACAGGCTTTAAGATTATGGCAACACTAAAAGTCGATTATAAAAAAATTAATTTTTTAAAGCTGGCGGTTAGTTACTGCGAACCTATGGGGAGTAGTAGATTGATATAGGTTTCCGCATGGTAAATCCGGAAGGATTTTCTTTCACTCATTTTTCTGTTTCGCTTTTTTCTAATATCTTCTTTTTTGATATCTCTTTTTTTGTTATGCCTTTCGTTCTCCATCGCTTTCCTATTTTCTAAAATCTTTGGAGTAAAATCTAATTCTAAAGAGTGAAATCTCACGCTTAAAAATTGATATCTAATTGAGCTACTTTTTTTTAACACTGTTGCTCAATTGTCACTCTTAATCACTCTTTAGAATTGGATTCCACTTCAAAGATTTTAGAAAGTAGGAAAGAGAATTTTCTGGCGAGATTTGTGCTGTACTTGTAAAGCAAAACATATGACCGAAGCAAATTGTGTTTCTTTTAAATATTACTATGCAACAAATATGCGATTAATTAGTACAAAATATATTAGAATTAAGAGTGCTTTTTGAAAGCTGCCTTTGATAAACTAATTTTTATTTTTACTCGCCCATAATTATAAATTTTTGGAAAAATATTAAAAATACTAATTGTGTGTGTGTGTGTGTGTATGTGATTGGGTGGGTGGGTGTTAGCTACTATACTAGTTGACTTCTATATTTGTTGGCTTTTATAAATTTAATGTACAGCTCACTTGCGAAGCAAAACCGAGTACAAAGAGATATGCCAACAATAAAATATGCCTATAAATGAAAATTTAAATTCTTTTACTCTATTCCTTTTTTTTTATTGTTTCAACGATAAAAAGAAAAGAAAGAGAACAAGAGAAAGACTCTTTAAGTATCGTAACATGCAGTTTTCATCTATGCTGTCCCAATTGCGTGCGTGTGCACATTAATGCGGCTTGCGTATATTGTACATCAGAGGTGCCTAAGTGGATTTAACTAAGAGAGTCCGCACCTTGCCTGTACACCCCCACTACTAACTTATCACGCTTGTCGATTCGCATCGTAGACTAGGGGAAACGGGGAGAGCATGTGGGAGAAAATGGCCCGCGGGCCACGACTCGGACACTTCTGTATATATGTGAATGAGCGTTCCCAGCATACGAACATATACATATGCACGCAACCTGTACGCGGCAGCCAGTGATTATATTTTGATATAATTCGAGGTACACGAGGGCGGCTGCCGCGAGCGGCGGGGGTGGCTGGTGAGCCAAGTAGAAGGGAGACTGGAAGAGGGGAGGGCTGGGGAATCGCGCGGGGTGACGGCATGGGGTTGTCGAGGCTGCTTGAAGCGTGCAGGCGCGTACACATAGAGTGCCGGGGAACGACAAAGCGGCCATTACAGGATGGGTGCGGTCCCGCGGGCCAATCAGAGAGAGGAGTCAGGGACCGGACGGCCAATCAGAACGCGCTTTCCACCCGTCTTTTGTTTCTAAATTTGCGCGCGCGACGGGGACACAATATAACGAGGCGCGAGACGGAAAGAGGAGCTGATAATCGTTAACGGGGATATTTTTGCATGGAGAGGTGGCGTCTTTCCTTCTCTATCGCTCATTTCGTCTCATTCCTTTTTATTCTGTCTTGTATGCAGTTTTGCTCTTTATTTTCAAATTTATCTTTGTCTTTCTTTGATTGAACTAGCGGGTTATTTAGACGTCGCACAGTGTTTTCATACATTATTTGAATTTTAAAATTTTCGTATTATGTGTAGTTATTAAAAGGTTATTTTACGCAAATAAACATAATCTACAGATTATGTTTATGTGCATAAAATATACCTATAGATTATGTTTATGTGCATAAAATATTGTACTTTGTTACTTTTAAATTTTTCTATGTTTGTAGTATAATCATATCCTGCTATTTATATTAGTCCATTAAATATATTTATTTAATTGCACTTTTGAATTTTCAAATAATGTATAAAGCATTACTATGTAATTTTACGTTTTTATATATATAAATTTTTTAATACTTATAAATTTAAAAAAAAAGATTGATTGATATACAACTAGCTTGAAAAATTTTATAAAGGAAGTTTTCGGATATTAATAAACTAGAAAAAAAAACAATAGATCTAGTCTCTTAAAAATAATTATTTAATAAGGCTTGTTAATGATAAAATCGTAAAAATAAAAACGTAATTAGCTTTCTAAAAAAGAAATGTAGATATACTGTTGATGAAAGTAGACAATTACAAGATGGTACAAATGAATTTTTCCATTATAAAATATTTCACATGTCTTTTTTTCTTTTGTGAAGAATAGTATCAAAATGATAAAAAATTGATTACAGTTACTTAATACCTAATATGTATAAATACAAGATTGAATAAAATTAACTGAATTAATACATTTTAGTTTTTTGAATCTTCGACTAACAAATATTACGATTCTGAGAAACTAGGATGCAAGATTTCTGCGCTAATGAAAATTATCATCTTGATAATTTGATAATAAATCGATTTCTGAATGCGTCGAAGTGTTATTTATTTAACGAAATTAATGGTTTTAGATACATTGACTTGGTCTAGAAATTAATTAGTTATGCTTATTGAACTTTATAAATTTGCTAATCATCATCTCTATTATAAATATACGAGATTTATAAGGAAATTGTTCTAATAAACATTTTTTTGTATGAAGTTATTTTAATGGATATGATGGAAAATAAAAATATAGTTTATATAGTAATAAAAGATAAAGGATTGATGAGATTATTATTATAAGATGAAAGTAAAATTTATACAATAAGATGAGAGTAAAATAAGCGGCATTTATTTGCATTGCATTTGCGCACATTGTAATTTTAAACAATATTTGTACTAGTATTAAATGATGTTAATAGTAAGTTGTACATTGCTAAATTTGTGTAAAATAACATTTAAATGAATAATGTAATCAAAATGCTCGTTGTTTAATTGATTGTATAAAATAGGTTTGAAAATCATTTGATCTAATAGCAACAGAAACTATCGTAAAATATTACAAAGTTTGTTTTATACGTATATTGATCATCGTTCTTATTACTATTAGAACAATAAAATTCTGATACAGTAAAAAAATTTGTGTATTTGTGTTGAAAACGGTCCACTCACGTTTGTGTTAACAGTTTGTGTTGAATTTTTTAACATATTCGGGTGTTAATACAATATAATGTGATTATGTTATTTGAAGATTTTTTGTGAAATTGATATTCAATGTTTCTTAGTGTCAAAATGACAAAATTTATGAATAAATAAACAAGTAATATAAAAATAATGTGTTTTAAAACTGTTCGTTTACAAACTCGATGTTATCTTTCTTTGTATTTATTCTCTTACATAATATTTTTGTTACCTTCTAACATATTCATCTTGTGTAAAATTAACTAAAAAATTTGAGTGGACCGTTTAAGACATGCGATTTATGTTAAATTCAACACATTTTTTCCAACTGTGTACCTTTGTTATCATTTTGCCAGCGTTACAGTTGTACCCGAACTAAAATATCGAAGAAAAGCAGTCTAAATCTCCTGCGGTGAAGTTAATCGAAATGTCTTCAACAGATTGTCGTATTGGCCTTTTATATTTGGACTTTATGTGGACAAAATATTACTATATACGATAAAACATACTTTTGTTTGTGTATTGGATATTGTAATGTGTGGAGAGAGAAGCAATTGATGGTTTTTCTTGATCGTAATTTCTTTGGTGCTTTACTGCATTATATTACTACGGTGGAAGATTAAATGCTTAGAATTTCTAACACACAATCAGATTCTCTGTACATGATATAAGGGAGGCAACTCGTTATAGCGAGCTCATGTTCGCAACTTGACTGCGTCTGATTGGCGGGTAGAATCACGCACAAACGGACATAATTTCGGCGATCTGAGGGTTATGATTTCTTATGGGGTGCGCGTGAAAATTGCACACTGTGCTATTCCTACCAGTTTTGGCGTGATCAATAGGAAGGGTTCCATGTTGCGGAGTGATTCAAACTAAATTATAATAGAAATGAATTATTATATGATTAGAGCTGCATGAATCAAGCATTGTAAGAAAATAACTTAGTTAATATTTTATTCTATGTTTCATAATGTTTTGATGCTATTTTGCTTCTGTTCCTTTAGTTGATCAACATAGTTGACTATTGTTGACCAAAATTTACGAATAATAAGAAGGGAAGGACTTTATACACATGAATAAGGAATAATTTTTTATTTAAATAAAAAATTTGCTTATTAAAATTATATAGGCGGATAATTTGTTGAATTATACGGTTGATTATGTTGATCCAAGTGTTCTAAAATTTTTTGTATTTTCAAGGGCGGTGATTTTTTTCCATGAAATAATTTATTACGCGTAACGAGATTGTGAACTCGTGAAGGGAAAGATGGTGTATAGGATCGTGCCAGTGTTCCGTCGTAAGCGGCCCATTAGCGAGGAATTTTGACGTGATTCACACAATCGTCACGCGTCCGTTTGGACGAAGAAAGCAGAAGGATGGAAAGCCGCCTTCGAGTCGAGGAGAAAAAAAATTTATTTCAAGTAGCAGCTCGCAGCTCGCGATGCGCAAGTCATCCACAGAGCTCTCGAGGGTTCTCACCCGAGTTCCACGTGAGTTCCCTGACAAAAGTTTCTCTGAAGGAATCCCCCTTCCTGACAACAAGGCCCCATTGTCAAGGCCCCGTTTGCACTCGGGCGCCATTGAGGATTCGTTAGAACGGCCAGCCAGGTAGGAGGCGCGAGTTGCTCCTCCGACAAGGCGTTCGACATTTCCTTCTCATTCTGCAAGATCACTCTGCCACGTTCTAAGATATATGTATTTCATATTGCTCTTTCATGATTAACAGTTCCGTCTAAAGCATTTTGTGATTACTTTATATGTTTTACGTTCTTAGAAAGGATCACGCGTTGTTGAAAAATCTTTGATAATGCTTAATATAGATTTGCCTATTCGTTCCCATTTAGTCATATAGTAGATTATGTTTATTTAAGAAATATCATCATTTCAATAAAAATTAAGTTTATATTTATAATAACCGAATAAATTTTGGGAGAAGTTGATTTGACAATTTAGAGATATATATTGTTATCAAATATATTAATTTATTAACATTTATGCCGCACCGTTTTTAATGTTTTTACGCGATTGTCCATTCATCCAATTGTATACCATGTAATAACTACATTCTATATATATTCTGTATATTCTATATTCTGTACATTCTATATATTCTATATTTAGAATATTAGATTATATTCAAACGGAAACTTTACCGATGAAACACGGTACTGAATAAGTAAAATACAAGGGGTGATTGGAAATTTTAATATGTATGTAGCGGTTTATTTTTTAATCAAATTATTATTACTATAACATCCGTTAAAATAAGATATTTAAACACCAATGTTTAAATATTCAATGTTTTTATACAATTTTGTTTGTAAGATATTCTAAATTGTAAAAAGTATGTGTATCTGACAGTAGGTAGGGTAAAAGCAGGAAATATGGAATAGCGTTTTTTAAATTAACACTGCTCCGATATATACTACATACTACCGATATAATGCATACGAAAACTTTAAATTTACATAGAATTCTTGAAAAATATATTAGCTACAACATCCAATAAATGAAAATCGCCAAAATTTAAGTCCAACGTCAGTAACAAAAAAGTAAAGAGTGTGGAAATGGGAGAGTCTAAAAAATGGGATGTATAATAATATCGAATACCGATGAAATTTAAGTAATAGTAATAAATAACAAAGAATAAAATCCTAATTTGTTTATTTACGTAAACCAATCAAGAAAAATAATTAAAAATAATTTACATTTTTATTGTACTATGACATAAAAAATATAATAGCATCACTGAACATAAGCTGGCAAATAAGCTGGTAATATGGAATATAACTTATAACCTATAATCACAAATAAGCTGATAATGTGTGGAATACATCCTATAACCTACCTGATCACGAATAAATTGCTAAAATGGAATATATTCCATATTCTCAACTCTCGATATATTCCACATTACCTGCATGTCATCATATGACAAACAAAGTCTTTCCGTAGTAATAAACAAGTTAGAAATCGCAAAAGCGTCTATATAATATAAACATTAACAAACTTACTTTCAGTTTGTGAGAATACTTTTTAGAAAAAGCTGCCGAATCTCCTGATGCAACAAAAATAAATAAATGTTTATTGTGATGAAACGATTGGTCAGACTGAGCTCATTGCTTGTTATGACATGGTAGCAATTGCAACAACTTTCAGCGATTGCCGCTAAATTGCAATGCTTCGTTTAGAAAATAAGCCACTATTCCATATTAGCAGCCTATTCCACATTCCTTGCTTTTATCCTACATTATAAATATTTATAACAATATATTTTAATATTAAACAGTCGCAGAAAGAAAACATAAAAAGTACAGTAAAGGAATTGCTTAAATAGAACAGATTCCTAACTTACCTTAAATACAGCGAATATTAAATAAGTTAAAATAATACCTGGCCAGGCTTCTTTTGTAACGTAGTTCATGTTAAAACTTAACGTCATTTGAAGCGTCTCACAAGTATACATCATGTCTTTTGTGGTTAAAAAACAACTTGATGCAATCTACAAAATGGCGGCTACGGCGAAAGCAACGCAAGAAACATCGCTCGTAAAACGACTGAAACGGCTTGTTCGAATTCGGGTTCGTCGAAGGAAGAGCTTTTTTTAGTACACAGCTGCTGCTGAATGCTTTCGTCGCTGTTGCAGCTATTGTATTATTTGTAGGATCGAATCGAAGATATGGTGAAATTCTGTTTTGTTATGTTGCTATAATTCTTTCGTAACAGCTGTATATAAACAATTAATATAGGCTGTTTATATTTATGGCAATAATAATTATCTGTAGATATTTCTAAATAAATTTTTGCAGGAAGTGCTGTAAGCGATAATAAAATTTCAAACCTTATAATTCTATTTCTATAGAAAATATCTATAATTGGAAAAATTCTAATGAATGTTCGCATTATAGTGAGTACCTGAAAGAACAATATCCAATTTATAATTCAATTATATGTATATTATATTTAGCAACAATTAAATTATATGTTTACAGAATTCAAACATATATAATTATGAGACAATGTTACATAATTTATCAGTATAAGTTTGACATATAAAGGAGAATATTAAATTAATTGTTTTTTTTTTTGGCAAAAATGAAAGAATCCCGAAATGTATAAATTATATATTATGTTAAATGATTACTTATATATAAGCAGAATCGAGTGGTATAATGTTCATCTTGGGAAAATATTAATAATATAAGAAAAATAGTGATAAAAGTCAATAAATTTAATGTATTGCCATATTTATTAATAAAAAATTGTTAAGTATGATATTAAGACATCTCAGGAATTAAGCAACAACAGTTGTCATTTAAATACGTATAACTTGGAAGCGATTTTCATGTGATGGACGAGCGACGAAGAGATCTGTGATACAAAATATTTATTTAGTTTCAAATTCTAGCCTTGAATAACAAATATGTTTATCAAGTTACGTATGTTTAAGTACTAACAATATAGTTTTTGTTGTTTAATTCCCGGAATACCTTGTTATCTTATCATAAGAACTTCAATTTTATTCTTTGACAACGTTTTTAAACTTTGATAATAATTTCTTCTATATGTTCCTGATATTTCTCCCATTGTAAGCACATTACTCGATCTAAGTAAATACCTACTATACATATAATTTTTACATTTCGGAACTTTTTTATTTTAATCGAAAAATAGCCTTAACTTAATATTCTTTTTTATATTTTTATTATTCACTTATATGAATAAGTTTTCCTGTCCTAAAAATATAAATATTTTAGTTTGTACTAAATATTCTGAATATTATCCAACTTACATATTATATATTGTATATATAATAATATGATGATCGTAAAGAAAAATTATTTCAGTTTTCTAATAGTTTTCTGCAAGATTATGGATTGTATAGAAGTACGCGTTTTATTTTGGCTACTTTAACAACTAGTAACTTAATGTACTATGTTTTCTGATGTATCAAATACTTTCACTATATTGCATCATACGTTGTAGAATAAGCATTTTCAGTATCGTAAATATTTAGAATCGATAGTTGAGTGGGATAAAGAAAATTCGTTGGAAGATACAATTTTCTGGAACAACGTAACGAGGAATCGAGTCACGTCTGTGTTGCTAGAAGTAACTTTTCTCCTTTTCGTATCCTCATCTCTTTTTCTTTCTTTTTCTCCTTATCTTCCACTATATCAACTTCTTCGATTTTCTACAATGTCTTACAATTCTCCGCCTGTTCTTGGACCGAGTCACAGGATTACTCGTAGAGGAGACGTGCTAAGAAAGGGTAATGGCGCGGAAACGGCTCAAATGACCCGCGAATTTTCAGCAGGCAGACGAGACTTCCTACTCGTGTTTATGTTTAGTAGGCACCCACCGTCGTAAGTCGTTGAGAATTATGCCGATATTACCATTCACACGGAATTTATGGTAATTCGCAAATCAGTTGTAGTTTCTTCTCTTTATCATTGATATCGCGCCATCGTTCTCGGAAATGATCTCTTGCACTATACTCTGACAATTGTTATTGATCTTTTGACATTTTTTGACATAGAACGTACTTCACACAACAACTACAAGTGATGTCTTTAATAATGCAGCGAAAATTACTTACTGCTGCGATGTCGTTATATAAATACAATGTGATATTACTGATGCAAATTAACACGAAATACTTCTTCTCAGAGTTAAATTTAATGATTTAATTTATAAAAGAGAAATTAGTATATTATATTTTTGTGGTAATATTGTACGAATGAAGACACGTGTTTCTACAATATTTCATACATACATGCAATGCAACAAATGTTTAGAATATTTCATTTGGTATACATTTCATATAAATGAAAGCAATGTATTTCTGCAGAAACAATATAATATATAATAATATCTTTCTGTGTTTCTAATTTTATATTTATATAAAAGTATTTATTTAAAAGCGTGTAAGTACTTTTTATTTACTATATATATTAGTATAAATAATTGTTTTAACACAAACATTTCTGTAGCATTTGTTTATAGTTATTGCGAATTCTATTATTATTAGACATGTTTAGAAATTTTATTAAAAAGGTCTTACTCTATTTTGTTTAAAAAATCTTACTATACATATATATGTCTTATACTATATATAAATCTTACTGTATATATATATATATATGTGTGTGTGTGTGTGTGTGTGTGTGTATGTAAGTATATCTTCTTATATTTGTTCTATATACACAAATTTTTATTTACATTATTTTAATATCATCAATTTGTACAATTAGAGTTTTTTTTATTAAAAACTTTATCGTAAAAAAAAATTATTATTGCTAAATTATTTTAAATTATTTATTATCGTAAATGATTTTCCGACTAACAAGAAGATTACTTGTTATTTTATTGCAAACAGACGAACATTGAAAGTCTCTCTTTATTTACCGAAAAGTTATCCCTCCTCCACGGATGCGAGTTACGTGACAGGTGGATATCCGGGATAAGAATTTTATAAGGACTCAAAACTGATTGTAAGGATCTAGAGAAGACGTCAACATCTTTAAGAGTGGGATTAACGCTGAGTAAATAATATTGAGACCCGAAATTAGCTATTTTGGACTGAGTAAAATAAATATTTTCTTATCGACCGTTCTTAAGGGATTATGAAAATTTTTGAGGTTGGATACACACACACACACACACACACATATGTATATATTTATTCGGCTCGATGATCATATGGCGTGACTGTTTCAAAGTTGTAAAAAGTAATTATGACGAATTCTGTTTGTTCGTTTCGTTTTCTCATTATGTCTTTGGAATACGAAATTTTTAATCATACCTATTTCCTTATAATTATGAATTGCATATTTTATATGTACACACAGAGTCACTTTTCATTTTGAGAAAAAACTAAAAAAACATCACGATAAGTATATAATATTAATGTTCTTTCTATGTTTGTTAAATATATTTTCTCGTAGTTTATAAATATAATATAAATTTTTGTTGTTGTTCTTAAATTCATTGACCAAAAACATTGCATACATAAATTGGTTGTATAAGTGTATAGATATATGTGCATATATTTAATTAAAGATTTAATACTAAGAAATATGAAATAATAATAAGAAATGACAGAATAATATAAAGAGAATATTTACAACACAATTACAATATTCCAATAAAAGGTTATACAAAGCAACTGGTAAAGAGAGGATAACAATTTTATTAAAATTAAAAAACGCATAACGTTTTAATTTCTTATCAAAGTAATAATACGAACTCTCTGATAACATATATATATAATATATATATACAAATTTTAAATATTATATATTTATTACGTGAAAGGCATATTTAAGAAATTTAAACGTTAATATTTTTTTTAAACATTTAAAAACGTTAATATTTTTTAAAAATATAAATGGTTTTTCTTTATTTACAATCTGAAAAAAAATTTTAAACAAATTAACAAATTATATATATATATATATACATATTTAATATATGCCACAAATTAAGATTACATTTTCATACATAACAATTCAGGGAGAACTTTTCGGTACCGCTGACCGATTATTGATTTTATCTTTTGTACGTCTGCAACCAACGCGTGGTCGCGGGTCTGCGAACGTGTGTCTGTATGTGATTGTACATGTGAATATAGAATGTACATGATATCGTAGGGTGACAGACCAACGAATGCATTAAATACTTGAGTGTAGTATCCTCACTCATGATGATGAACACGAATATGTTTAGCTCTTATAAATTAACGTCTAAAAACGCAAAAAAGCTCTTTCTTTGTCTCTCCTATTCGATTTCATCGCCTTAAAAAAATAACTTTAAAAAAATAACATAGAAAAGTTTGTACATCTTTATTCTTTCTTAATCTCTATTTTTACTATACTTTTTGCTTAAATTTTCTCGCTTTCAATCTTTTACTCGTTGCCCTTGACATCTTTTTTAATTTAAGTAATTTGCTTCTTTTATGTACGAATCTGTCTGTGATGATCCATTTGTTTCCTTTGCAGCACAATAACAGCATATAGTTTTTCGGCATATAAATGTTAATATTAATATTGAATAACTTTTCATTTGCACAACTTCTATATATGTCATACATTCATTTCTGCAAATAAAAATGTGTAGCATATATTTTATAAAATACATAAATTTATGAGATGATTTATGAGATAATTTAGACGATAAAATTATTATTTAATTAGATAAGCATACAAAATTATACAGTAAAATCATGCATAATAATTACGGTAATAAAATTTGTTACGTAATAATTTTGATTTATTATATTATATAATAATTTATTTTAAGCTTAATAAAAATAAGATTGCGCATAACCTTGGAAATTCTTGTTTTACAAATTAGAGAACATTGAATAATTTATTTTAATATCTATTTAAAAATAAATATATCTTCTCTTTAAAAGATATTTCATTTATATATACGTGTATTTCATTATAATAAATAAACTTCTCAGTGTTTAAACATATTTAATTCTTAATTTGTAACACGAAAAGATTAATATTTAATCGTTCTATTAATTTTTGCCACTGAATTGATATACATACATATATGTAGATGTACGATATACGTATCTTACTTTAATGCACTGAAAGAAAAGATTGACTCAATATAACATAGCATTTTTAATAGGTTGCTGCAGCAAATCTTTATTTGTGTTAACCTATCAAAATCCTATACTGACATTGCCGGTAGGCTAATGTAATAAAAAATTTGCTGCTGCAGCCAATTTACTGTAGCAGCCAATCTTTTCTTTCAGTGTGTTGCAAAACTATAGATAATTCTTAAAACACAAAAATTGAAAGTTTTCTCCGATATATTTTTTAGTTTATATCTTCAAATTCTATAATGAAATTAATATTTACATCGCTTTATCGTTATTAAATTTATTTAATTATTAGAGTTTGATACAGATTGTATATTGATAATCGTAAAATAAAATAATACTTTCATTATCTATAATTTAATGTCTACAAGAAGAAAGTTTTAGAGAAATTATGTATGTAATACAAATTAAATTATATTATGCATTCTTATTTGATCTTTGTGTTAGAGATTTTAATGTTATTGCATTTACCATACAAAAGTAAATGAGGTTTTACGACTATATCGGCGAAGTCGAATGCTTGTTGGAGAATCAAATTAAAAGCGAATTAGAGAATACGCGTGTGTGTGATTCAACGCGTAAGCATTCCCATGACGAAGTGGCCAAAATATCTGGATGTATATATACCAGAGCAGCTATCACTCGCACATAAAGCCAGGGCATCATCACCCTCGCACGTCTAATACACCATGGACCAAGCAACTCCCATAATAGGGTTGCGGCCGCCAGTAACGTCGGGCTCATGAATTTTCTATCGTTCGTCGTCGAAATGATTAAATGATCTTCGTGGAGGGTGCCCTTTCGACTTTTCGCGTGTTTAGCGCGACAAGTGGCATCCACCCTTCTAATGCGATCATCTATTATTTATATTAATAAGCGACCCCTTAGCTAACAATTCGGTATGTGACGGGAGTGAATGTTTTGCATGTTTATGACATAAATAGAGAATTTCGAATAAATGCGTTGCTTGCACAGTTTTTCGCAGTGTACAGAATTGATCATTAACCCTGCCAGTCATTTTTCTTTAAAGCACTACAACACTAAAAGATATTTATTTGTAATAAGATATATGTATAATATAATTAATTAATTAAATACAAGAAAAGAATTAAAAAATAGAAAAATATTTGCAAGAAACACAGAAAAAAAGATTTTCTCTGCCGCAGCTAATCTTAGTTTGTTATAATATATTTGCTGCCGTAACTATAAATTTATAAACTACAGCGAAATGATATTTGCTATTGCTGCTACAATATAGATATCACAGCTAAGAGCTTAGCTATTATACCTATATTTTAGCTGTCCATATTTTACTACCTGCCATTTAGTTGTCACATGCAGTTTTTAGTTACGACAGCTACTTTTTTTTCCGTGAAGGTTTTCATTATAAATGTAACAATATTACATTTATGATTAGTAAAGTAAGAAATTGGTAATTTTAGGAATGTAATCTAGTCTTCTATTAGAATCTATTATTCTATGTCTGTATTCTTCTATGTATCTATTCTTTTATTAGAATCTATTATTCTATGTTTACATAATTGTATGGTAGAATCTATAGTTTAAGACTACTTAGATTGAATTAACATTTGTGACTATTTGGCCAAACAATGACAATCTTTGAAATTATACTCGCAACACGAAGGATTCCTTGGTGATTTTTAAGACGAAGACTCATTGCCGCGCCCTGCTGCCGTGGTCGTAAAACCACTGACAAACAAAGCGATGATTTCCGGATGGGCGCGTTCCACCCCAAAAATTGACCAATAATGCACATCGCGGAGTATCCACTGAGTCTGGCCTGGAAGTTAGCGTAACGGGTGACAAATAAATACGGGTTTCCAACGAAAATCGGGGAACGCGAGTCACGGAATATCCGGTAGTTTGGGCGTTGCGCTACTGTCAGCAGGACCGCTTATAAATTCTAATAAACTCGGCTCGTGCTCGAAGGAAAACACGGTGAATCGGTGGGAAATTGGCGAGGTCGGGGGTGAGGAACACGCCGACGACGACTTTGAACAAGGGAATACTGCCAGTAGCAGATATAAATCTCGCCTAACCGAATTAAGTTAGAAGCATGGACCAAAGTTTTGCCACGCCCACGCCGCCGATGAAATGCTATCGAAACTGAGTCTGCGTGATGAAAATCGAGAATATGAAAACACGCTGGCGTCCAATACACATCAAGAAGGAAATTCAATAACGAAAAGATACGTCACAAAGACACGTCTCAATTAGGTAGAAGCGTCGAAAGTGTACAGTGTTAAATTCATAATGTCAAATTATACTAATGTCACAATTTGAGTTATTTTTAATCATGTCTACAGGTCGCCATTGTTTCTAGTCAATACATATATCATTAATTTGCTTAAAACAATGGAGTTAAACAATTTAACTCACGAAAATGTATTAAATTTGAGACTCAAATTTAGCTTATTATATATTACTAAATGCAGACATTAATATGGATGATATTTACTTTGAAACTAACCACAAAAATTGATTGATTTACACTTTGATATACATGGAAGTTAAAAATAAAAATGTTATTTAATTCAGTGCGTTTTGATGTTTAATGGTGTAGATGCATTTGGAATTATGATTATTATAATTCCAAATGCAAAAATTAAACAAACTTTAATCTTGAGAGAGGGGGGAGGGAGAAGGAGGAGGAGAGAGAGAGAAAGAGAGAGAGGCGCCTTATCGCGACTACTCTACATCTTAATTCGTGATTTGCTATGGTCGGCTGGCGCTATTAATTTATCGCGGTTGATTACTTCAATGCACGATCGAAGCTGAGTTTACTTGTTAATGCATCCGTTCGTCTGAATTATTTTCTGCTTATCGACACCGAGTGATGGCTAACGCTTACATCCCTTTCGGGCCACCCTCGGCTTGGCAAGTGTCTCACGTAATGATGTCCTGACGCGTGCCGTTTCGCAGCATGGGGTCCTCGCGATGGTCCGTCTGCGACTTAACTATTTATTACCAGCGGATAGTCAAAGAAGGGGCTACTACTAGGCCAGTCTCTTATGCACGTATTATGCGGCAAATAAGTCATGCGTTTCCGAGGGATAACGCGTATATTCTATCCCTTCTCCCTCGCTTATTTGCCAAGATTAATTGGCTTACGGACAACCCCTGATAATAGGGATCGTCAGGATTGTGGGAATCTACGTGTGAATCGTAGCTACTACATCTAAGTATTTCTTTATCTGAATAATCGTGTCTACTATCGAGTAAATACAAGATAAACTTTTACCGTTTAATGTACGAGTAGACTACAATATTTGCTTTCTTGTATTTTTGGAGCGAACGTAGTCAGAGTTGATATTACGGCTAATCATATATTTATTACATATCTGTGCGGCTAATACATATTTCTTACCGTACTGCGAAGAGTTATAAAAAAAGTTGCAAAAATAGAAAACTGTTTAAAAACTTCATCACTCTTTTAGGGTTTTATGTACGAATAAAGAAGAAATTACTATATTTGTACATCTACCAAGAATGTACATCATTTATATATATATATATATATATATAGACAATATTCTAATAAATCATACAATATCTACAAGTGTAACATTTGAAAACACAGATAAGACATAAAAATTTTAATTTTTAAATCTGTCAACGTCTCGAACTTATAAAGTTGTTATACTTAATTCACATTTTAATGATTTTGATTAATAAATTACGGCATTTATGACTTATTTGCAATGTACCACTTTATTGTTCGCGAGGAGAAATTCCTTCTATTTGATGTTACAATATACCAGGAATCAGTGGTAATTTTGCAGAACTATGTAATGACCGTTTACACATTCGCGTACAGTTCGATAACGCTGGCGCTAATAATAACACGAAAATTATATAGCTGTAAATTATTTAGGTATTTCATTATATCCCCTGATATTGAGCTTACGCCACATTGGAGTCATCTTTCCTGTGCATAATATCACGTTACCACAAGTAATGAGATTTCACTGCATATCGCCATTATCATTCTATTAATACCTGTGTACGCACATGCAATTCTATCCTTTTACATTTTAGAGCCTATATTATTTAAGATTTTATTTAAATCTGTCACATTCTATCATTCTATACATAAAGATAACTTTTTGTTTAAAAGTGATAAAAATTATCGTTATTTTTAAACAAAGCTCAATATTGATGTTTGCATATCACTCATCAAAGTGATACTTTTCAAACATAGTATGTATAGAAAGTAATCTAAATTTAAAGTTTATAAACATAGAAAAGTATCATTTTTAGTGTAAATTGCACGATGTAGATAGACATTTGAAGCAGTAGATATTCGATACATTGAAGATATGAGATCTGCGAGAGAACGTAGTAATGAATGCATAAAGACATGCCAATGCTCGCAGTAGAAGAGAAAAAGTTGCGTTGAAAAGCATTGTCGACCAAGCTCGTAAAGGAGGATCAATGATGCTTTGTGCGGAGGTGTCGTTTCGCAGCATTGGGATTGGAAATCGGGTATCTGGATTATCCTTTGGTATCTTCTGGTATATCACGAACTGCTGAGTTAGAGTAGTAGCGGGATATAAGGAAGGGGTGCAACGGGCTTGCATTGCTGAAGCAGCGGTAGCAGCAAGACGCTACTAGAAGAGATCCTTTATACGATCACCTTGGTTCGAAGGAGCGAGAGACTCCGACAGAACGCTCTCTCGATATTTTCCTTCCCTTTCTCCTTTCCTGTCCTTGCGTTTCTCCATCATCTCTGTAATCTCTTCTCATCTTCCTTTTCTTCTTGCTCCTCTTGCTCCTGCTTCTTCTTCTTCTCTTCCACCACCTCCATACTCCCTTTATTGGTACACCCGGTATAATAAGGAACGAGTTTGTATTTAGTCGGCCATGCGCAGTACTGCCTGTTGGCGTATCATCGATCAGACTGGCGACTGACTATTGGACCAAAACAAGAGGATGAGAATGGAAATGGAGATAAAGAGAGAATACTGAGACAGAAAGTACAACAGAAATAGTAGGAAAAGTGGGAAGAGCAAAATATAACGAAAAGATTTTTACAGAGACCGATTCTTTGTTAGACAAAAACAAATAGAAAATGTAAGGAGTAATAACAGACAATTTGCAAGAAGACAGTTATTCTTATTTAATAAACAAAACGTTTTGTCACAAAATGATTTTTATTGTAATAGTTATGTACATATATTTATTAATCTGTCAAACACTGTACAAGTTTGTCATAAAGTTTCACTGCAAGGTAATGATAGTATTCATTTATTAGTATCATATTTCTTGAACATCTTCGCAGTAGTGATTAATAGATTTTAGAAAGAAAGGACCTTGTGCTAATCATATCGCACGAAATAAAGTGATAGCCGAAGAAACCGAAGGTTAAGAATTGCTAGTACTGTTTGTTTCTTTTTTTGAAATCTGCAAAGGAGATATATATACATATATATATATACACAATATATATATATGTATAATAAATGATAAGATAGGATGACACTATCCCAAGGATAATTGGAGATCTCGTTACTTCCCACTGGTGACTTCAATCTAGGATCGACGATAATGAGATATCGAATCCTGATCCTCTATCTTCGGGCTTCACCCTCTCCTTCTCTCTCTCTCTCTCTCTCTCTCTCCTTCTTTTTCATTACCCAGCGTTTCAGATGATGTCTCATAGCTTTCTTGGTTTACGTTTAAACAACATCAATGCAAATTTTGTGTGTGTGTGTGTGTGTGTGTGTATTTGAATTGTTAAACATCTCTAGCACTTATTAAAATATTCTCTTACTTTTTAACGCGGTAGTATCAATGTTATCATGTTTTGATGAAGAGATAAGAAACTATATATGATCTCTTCGTTTATGAGTTCGCACGATGTAATATACATTGGTACATATTTTAGGTGATCTCCTTTCTTTAAGAAAACAAGAATAGTATATTTTTTTTTCTTATTAAATTGATTCAGAAAAGCATAGATCGGTAAAAAAATTTTTTTTAATAAACTGTAACGCGTTAATTTGGACCGATATCTTCGAGTGTAAATATTCTGATTTTCTATCTCCGTGAAAACCTACATGTTCGTTGAAATATAAGCGGAAGATAATTTCGGGGTAACAGCTTAAATTGACAGGGCGACGCGTTCCCATTCATTCAAATTACGCACCAATTCTGTCGGTGACTTTGGCATTGTTGCTGTAAATTGGTCCACGCCCTAGCCTCCGGTCTCCCTTTTCTACTAGGAGTATATGTGCTTGCAGAACAAATGCGTGTGTCCAGTTTTTTAAATAACATCCTATGCATGTGTAATCATTATATATGTCACAGTCAAAATGTTAACTCACTTGGTAAATGCATACACTTACTGTAGTCTGCTGTAGTCGATGTATTAATTTACTATACGTGTAATGCATACATTGACTAGTAAGTGTATACATTTATTAAAATTAACACATTAAGTGTGACATATGAATATATATATATTATATATAGAATATATATATAGAATAGAATATATATATATTCATATGTCACACTTAATGTGTTATATACGAGGGTCGTCTGAAAAGTTTTGAGCCTAACATAGAAACAAG